>NC_137117.1:43868076-44058076 GCF_949357685.1 Gobio gobio
TCATATTATGGCTGTACAGAAGTCCATATTTGACCTACTGAACATACTTTTGTCCCAAAGGTCAAAAAGTCACTCATTGACTTTCCTTCTGGTTCCAATAAGTAGCTAAAAGGTCTACAAAAGGTTTGAATTTTCTTTCTTTTTACATGTTATGGCTGTACAAGAAGTCCATTTTTGACCCACTGAACAATTTTTTGTCCCAAAGGTCAAAAAGTCACTCATTGACTTTCCTTCTGGTTCCAATAAGAAGCTTACAGGTCTAAAAAAGGTTTAAATTTTTTTTTTTTTTTTTTTTTTTTTTTTTTTTTTTTTTTACATATTATGGCTGTACAAAGTCCATATTTGACCTACTGAACAAATTTTTGTCCCAAAGGTCAAAAAGTCACTCATTGACTTTCCTTCTGGTTCCAATAAGTTGCTTACAGGTCTAAAAAAGGTTTAATTTTTTTTTTTTTTTTTTACATTTTACATTTTACGGCTGTACAAAGTTCATATTTGACCGACTGAACAAATTTTTGTCCCAAAGCTCAAAAAGTCACTTATTGACTTTCCTTCTGATTCCAATTAGTAGCTAGAAGGTCTACAAAAGGTTTAATATATATATATATATATATATATATATATATATATATATATATATATATATATATATATATATATATATATATATATATATATATATATATATATATATATATTTTTTTTTTTTTTTTTACATATTATGGCTGTACAAGAAGTCCATATTTGACCTACTGAACATACTTTTGTCCCAAAGGTCAAAAAGTCACTCATTGACTTTCCTTCTGGTTCCAATAAGAAGCTTACAGGTCTAAAAAAGGTTTACATTTTTTAATTTAAATTTTTTTTTTTTAATACATATTATGGCTGTACAAGAAGTCCATATTTGACCTACTGAACAAATTTTTGTCCCAAAGGTCAAAAAGTCACTCATTGACTTCCCTTCTGTTTCCAGTAAGTAGCTTACAGGTCTAAACAAGGTTTTTTTTTTTTTTTTTTTTACATATTATGGCTGTACAAGAAGTCCATATTTGACCTACTGAACAAATTTTTGTCCCAAAGGTCAAAAAGTCACTCATTGACTTCCCTTCTAGTTCCAATAAGTAGCTTAAAGGTCTAAAAAAGGTTTAAGTATTTTTTTTTTTTTTTTTTTACATATAATGGCTGTACAAGAAGTCCATATTTGACCTATTGAACAAATTTTTGTCCCAAAGGTCAAAAAGTCACTCATTGACTTCCCTTCTAGTTCCAATAAGTAGCTTAAAGGTCTAAAAAAGGTTTAAGTATTTTTTTTTTTTTTTTTTTACATATAATGGCTGTACAAGAAGTCCATATTTGACCTATTGAACAAATTTTTGTCCCAAAGGTCAAAAAGTCACTCATTGACTTTCCTTCTGGTTCCAATAAGTAGCTAAAAGGTCTACAAAAGGTTTAAAATTTTTTTTTTTTTTTTTTTTCTTTTTTTTTTTTTTTACATATTATGGCTGTACAAAGTCCATATTTGACCTACTGAACAAATTTTTGTCCCAAAGGTCAAAAAGTCACTCATTGACTTTCCTTCTGGTTCCAATAAGTTGCTTACAGGTCTAAAAAAGGTTTAATTTTTTTTTTTTTTTTTTTACATTTTACATTTTACGGCTGTACAAAGTTCATATTTGACCGACTGAACAAATTTTTGTCCCAAAGCTCAAAAAGTCACTTATTGACTTTCCTTCTGATTCCAATTAGTAGCTAGAAGGTCTACAAAAGGTTTAATATATATATATATATATATATATATATATATATATATATATATATATATATATATATATATATATATATATATTTTTTTTTTTTTTTTTTTTTTACATATTATGGCTGTACAGAAGTCCATATTTGACCTACTGAACATACTTTTGTCCCAAAGGTCAAAAAGTAACTCATTGACTTTCCTTCTGCTTCCAATAAGTAGCTAAAAGGTCTACAAAAGGCTTTTTTTAAAAAAAATGTATTTATTGTTATTTTTTTTTTTTTACATATTATGGCTGTACAAAGTCCATATTTGACCTACTGAACACTTTTTTGTCCCAAAGGTCAAAAAGTCACTCATTGATTTCCCTTCTGATTCCAATCAGTAGCTTTCAGGTCTAAAAAAGGTTTAATTTTTTTTTTTTTTTTTTTTACATTTTACGGCTGTACAGAGTCCATATTTGACCTACTGAACAAATTTTTGTCCCAAAGGTCAAAAAGTAACTCATTGACTTTCCTTCTGGTTCCAATAAGTAGCTAAAAGTTCATATTTGACCTACTGAACAAATTTTTGTCCCAAAACTCAAAAAGTCACTTATTGACTTTCCTTCTGATTCCAATTAGTAGCTAGAAGGTCTACAAAAGGTTTAATATATATATATATATATATATATATATATATATATATATATATATATATATATATATATATATATATATATATATATATATATATATATATAAAATTTTTTTTTTTTTTTTTACATATCAAAAGGTTTTATTTTTTTTTATTTTTACATGTTATGGCTGTACAAGAAGTCCATTTTTGACCTACTGAACAATTTTTTGTCCCAAAGGTCAAAAAGTCACTCATTGACTTTCCTTCTGGTTCCAATAAGAAGCTTACAGGTCTAAAAAAGGTTTAATTTTTTTTTTTTTTTTTTTTACATTTTACGGCTGTAGAAAGTCCATATTTGACCTACTGAACAAATTTTTGTCCCAAAGGTCAAAAAGTAACTCATTGACTTTCCTTCTGGTTCCAATAAGTAGCTAAAAGTTCATATTTGACCTACTGAACAAATTTTTGTCCCAAAACTCAAAAAGTCACTTATTGACTTTCCTTCTGATTCCAATTAGTAGCTAGAAGGTCTACAAAAGGTTTAATATATATATATATATATATATATATATATATATATATATATATATATATATATATATATATATATATATATATATATATATATATATATATATATATATATATATATTTTTTTTTTTTTACATATCAAAAGGTTTTATTTTTTTTTATTTTTACATGTTATGGCTGTACAAGAAGTCCATTTTTGACCTACTGAACACATTTTTGTCCCAAAGGTCAAAAAGTCACTAATTGACTTTCCTTCTGGTTCCAATAAGTAGCTAAAAGGTCTACAAAAGGTTAAAAAAAAATAATAATTATTTATTGTTATTTTTTTTTTTTTTTACATATTATGGCTGTACAAGAAGTCCATATTTGACCTACTGAACAAATTTTTGTCCCAAAGGTCAAAAAGTCACTCATTGACTTCCCTTCTAGTTCCAATAAGTAGCTTACAGGTCTAAAAAGGTTATATATTTTTATTTTTTTTTCATATTATGGCTCTACAGAAGTCCATATTTGACCTACTGAACATACTTTTGTCCCAAAGGTCAAAAAGTCACTCATTGACTTTCCTTCTGGTTCCAATAAGTAGCTAAAAGGTCTACAAAAGGTTTGAATTTTTTTTCTTTTTACATGTTATGGCTGTACAAGAAGTCCATTTTTGACCCACTGAACAATTTTTTGTCCCAAAGGTCAAAAAGTCACTCATTGACTTTCCTTCTGGTTCCAATAAGAAGCTTACAGGTCTAAAAAAGGTTAAATTTTTTTTTTTTTTTTTTTTACATTTTACGGCTGTAGAAAGTCCATATTTGACCTACTGAACAAATTTTTGTCCCAAAGGTCAAAAAGTAACTCATTGACTTTCCTTCTGGTTCCAATAAGTAGCTAAAAGTTCATATTTGACCTACTGAACAAATTTTTGTCCCAAAACTCAAAAAGTCACTTATTGACTTTCCTTCTGATTCCAATTAGTAGCTAGAAGGTCTACAAAAGGTTTAATATATATATATATATATATATATATATATATATATATATATATATATATATATATATATATATATATATATATATATATATATATATATATATATATATATATATATATATATATATATATATATATATATATATATATATATATATTTTTTTTTTTTTTTTTTTTTTTTTCATATCAAAAGGTTTTATTTTTTTTTATTTTTACATGTTATGGCTGTACAAGAAGTCCATTTTTGACCTACTGAACACATTTTTGTCCCAAAGGTCAAAAAGTCACTCATTGACTTTCCTTCTGGTTCCAATAAGTAGCTAAAAGGTCTACAAAAGGTTAAAAAAAAATAATAATTATTTATTGTTATTTTTTTTATTTTTTTTACATATTATGGCTGTACAAGAAGTCCATATTTGACCTACTGAACAAATTTTTGTCCCAAAGGTCAAAAAGTCACTCATTGACTTCCCTTCTAGTTCCAATAAGTAGCTTACAGGTCTAAAAAGGTTATATATTTTTATTTTTTTTTCATATTATGGCTGTACAGAAGTCCATATTTGACCTACTGAACATACTTTTGTCCCAAAGGTCAAAAAGTCACTCATTGACTTTCCTTCTGGTTCCAATAAGTAGCTAAAAGGTCTACAAAAGGTTTGAATTTTCTTTCTTTTTACATGTTATGGCTGTACAAGAAGTCCATTTTTGACCCACTGAACAATTTTTTGTCCCAAAGGTCAAAAAGTCACTCATTGACTTTCCTTCTGGTTCCAATAAGAAGCTTACAGGTCTAAAAAAGGTTAAATTTTTTTTTTTTTTTTTTTTACATTTTACGGCTGTAGAAAGTCCATATTTGACCTACTGAACAAATTTTTGTCCCAAAGGTCAAAAAGTAACTCATTGACTTTCCTTCTGGTTCCAATAAGTAGCTAAAAGTTCATATTTGACCTACTGAACAAATTTTTGTCCCAAAACTCAAAAAGTCACTTATTGACTTTCCTTCTGATTCCAATTAGTAGCTAGAAGGTCTACAAAAGGTTTAATATATATATATATATATATATATATATATATATATATATATATATATATATATATATTTTTTTTTTTTTTTTTTTTTTTTTTTTTCATATCAAAAGGTTTTATTTTTTTTTATTTTTACATGTTATGGCTGTACAAGAAGTCCATTTTTGACCTACTGAACACATTTTTGTCCCAAAGGTCAAAAAGTCACTCATTGACTTTCCTTCTGGTTCCAATAAGTAGCTAAAAGGTCTACAAAAGGTTAAAAAAAAAATAATTATTTATTGTTATTTTATTTTTTTTACATATTATGGCTGTACAAGAAGTCCATATTTGACGTACTGAACAAATTTTTGTCCCAAAGGTCAAAAAGTCACTCATTGACTTTCCTTCTGGTTCCAATAAGAAGCTTACAGGTCTAAAAAAGGTTTACATTTTTTAATTTAAATTTTTTTTTTTTAATACATATTATGGCTGTACAAGAAGTCCATATTTGACCTACTGAACAAATTTTTGTCCCAAAGGTCAAAAAGTCACTCATTGACTTCCCTTCTGTTTCCAGTAAGTAGCTTACAGGTCTAAACAAGGTTTTTTTTTTTTTTTTTTTTACATATTATGGCTGTACAAGAAGTCCATATTTGACCTACTGAACAAATTTTTGTCCCAAAGGTCAAAAAGTCACTCATTGACTTCCCTTCTAGTTCCAATAAGTAGCTTAAAGGTCTAAAAAAGGTTTAAGTATTTTTTTTTTTTTTTTACATATAATGGCTGTACAAGAAGTCCATATTTGACCTATTGAACAAATTTTTGTCCCAAAGGTCAAAAAGTCACTCATTGACTTCCCTTCTAGTTCCAATAAGTAGCTTAAAGGTCTAAAAAAGGTTTAAGTATTTTTTTTTTTTTTTTTTACATATAATGGCTGTACAAGAAGTCCATATTTGACCTATTGAACAAATTTTTGTCCCAAAGGTCAAAAAGTCACTCATTGACTTTCCTTCTGGTTCCAATAAGTAGCTAAAAGGTCTACAAAAGGTTTAAATTTTTTTTTCTTTTTTTTTTTTCTTTTTTTTTTTTTTTTACATATTATGGCTGTACAAAGTCCATATTTGACCTACTGAACAAATTTTTGTCCCAAAGGTCAAAAAGTCACTCATTGACTTTCCTTCTGGTTCCAATAAGTTGCTTACAGGTCTAAAAAAGGTTTAATTTTTTTTTTTTTTTTTTACATTTTACATTTTACGGCTGTACAAAGTTCATATTTGACCGACTGAACAAATTTTTGTCCCAAAGCTCAAAAAGTCACTTATTGACTTTCCTTCTGATTCCAATTAGTAGCTAGAAGGTCTACAAAAGGTTTAATATATATATATATATATATATATTTTTTTTTTTTTTTTTTTTTACATATTATGGCTGTACAGAAGTCCATATTTGACCTACTGAACATACTTTTGTCCCAAAGGTCAAAAAGTAACTCATTGACTTTCCTTCTGCTTCCAATAAGTAGCTAAAAGGTCTACAAAAGGCTTTTTTTTAAAAAAATGTATTTATTGTTATTTTTTTTTTTTTACATATTATGGCTGTACAAAGTCCATATTTGACCTACTGAACACTTTTTTGTCCCAAAGGTCAAAAAGTCACTCATTGATTTCCCTTCTGATTCCAATCAGTAGCTTTCAGGTCTAAAAAAGGTTTAATTTTTTTTTTTTTTTTTTTTACATTTTACGGCTGTACAGAGTCCATATTTGACCTACTGAACAAATTTTTGTCCCAAAGGTCAAAAAGTAACTCATTGACTTTCCTTCTGGTTCCAATAAGTAGCTAAAAGTTCATATTTGACCTACTGAACAAATTTTTGTCCCAAAACTCAAAAGTCACTTATTGACTTTCCTTCTGATTCCAATTAGTAGCTAGAAGGTCTACAAAAGGTTTAATATATATATATATATATATATATATATATATATATATATATATATATATATATATATATATATATATATATATATATATATATATATTTTTTTTTTTTTTTTTTTTTCATATCAAAAGGTTTTATTTTTTTTTATTTTTACATGTTATGGCTGTACAAGAAGTCCATTTTTGACTTTCCTTCTGATTCCAATTAGTAGCTAGAAGGTCTACAAAAGGTTTAATATATATATATATATATATATATATATATATATATATATATATATATATATATATATATATATATATATATATATATATATATATATATATATATATATATATATATATATATATATTTTTTTTTTTTTTTTTTTTTTTTCATATCAAAAGGTTTTATTTTTTTTTATTTTTACATGTTATGGCTGTACAAGAAGTCCATTTTTGACCTACTGAACACATTTTTGTCCCAAAGGTCAAAAAGTCACTCATTGACTTTCCTTCTGGTTCCAATAAGTAGCTAAAAGGTCTACAAAAGGTTAAAAAAAAAATAATTATTTATTGTTATTTTATTTTTTTTACATATTATGGCTGTACAAGAAGTCCATATTTGACGTACTGAACAAATTTTTGTCCCAAAGGTCAAAAAGTCACTCATTGACTTTCCTTCTGGTTCCAATAAGAAGCTTACAGGTCTAAAAAAGGTTTACATTTTTTAATTTAAATTTTTTTTTTTTAATACATATTATGGCTGTACAAGAAGTCCATATTTGACCTACTGAACAAATTTTTGTCCCAAAGGTCAAAAAGTCACTCATTGACTTCCCTTCTGTTTCCAGTAAGTAGCTTACAGGTCTAAACAAGGTTTTTTTTTTTTTTTTTTTTTACATATTATGGCTGTACAAGAAGTCCATATTTGACCTACTGAACAAATTTTTGTCCCAAAGGTCAAAAAGTCACTCATTGACTTCCCTTCTAGTTCCAATAAGTAGCTTAAAGGTCTAAAAAAGGTTTAAGTATTTTTTTTTTTTTTTTTTACATATAATGGCTGTACAAGAAGTCCATATTTGACCTATTGAACAAATTTTTGTCCCAAAGGTCAAAAAGTCACTCATTGACTTTCCTTCTGGTTCCAATAAGTAGCTAAAAGGTCTACAAAAGGTTTAAATTTTTTTTTTTTTTTTTTTTTTTTTTTTTTTTTTACATATTATGGCTGTACAAAGTCTATATTTGACCTACTGAAAAAATGTTTGTCCCAAAGGTCAAAAAGTCACTCATTGACTTTCCGTCTGGTTCCAATAAGTAGCTAAAAGGTCTACAAAAGGTTTTAAATTAAAAAAAAAAAAAAATTATTTATTTTTTTTACATATAATGGCTGTACAAGAAGTCCATATTTGACCTACTGAACAATTTTTTGTCCCAAATGTCAAAAAGTAACTCATTGACTTTCCTTCTGGTTCCAATAAGTAGCTAAAAGGTCTACAAAAGGCTTTTTAAAAAAAAAAAATTATTTATTGTTTTTTTTTTTTTTTACATATTATGGCTGTACAAAGTCCATATTTGACCTACTGAACAAATTTTTGTCCCAAAGGTCAAAAAGTCACTCATTGACTTTCCTTCTGGTTCCAATAAGTTGCTTACAGGTCTAAAAAAGGTTTAATTTTATTTATTTTTTTTTACATTTTACATTTTACGGCTGTACAAAGTTCATATTTGACCGACTGAACAAATTTTTGTCCCAAAGCTCAAAAAGTCACTTATTGACTTTCCTTCTGATTCCAATTAGTAGCTAGAAGGTCTACAAAAGGTTTAATATATATATATATATATATATATATATATATATATATATATATATATATATATATATTTTTTTTTTTTTTTTTTTTTTTTACATATTATGGCTGTACAGAAGTCCATATTTGACCTACTGAACATACTTTTGTCCCAAAGGTCAAAAAGTAACTCATTGACTTTCCTTCTGCTTCCAATAAGTAGCTAAAAGGTCTACAAAAGGCTTTTTTAAAAAAAAATGTATTTATTGTTATTTTTTTTTTTTTACATATTATGGCTGTACAAAGTCCATATTTGACCTACTGAACACTTTTTTGTCCCAAAGGTCAAAAAGTCACTCATTGATTTCCCTTCTGATTCCAATCAGTAGCTTTCAGGTCTAAAAAAGGTTTAATTTTTTTTTTTTTTTTTTTTACATTTTACGGCTGTACAGAGTCCATATTTGACCTACTGAACAAATTTTTGTCCCAAAGGTCAAAAAGTAACTCATTGACTTTCCTTCTGGTTCCAATAAGTAGCTAAAAGTTCATATTTGACCTACTGAACAAATTTTTGTCCCAAAACTCAAAAAGTCACTTATTGACTTTCCTTCTGATTCCAATTAGTAGCTAGAAGGTCTACAAAAGGTTTAATATATATATATATATATATATATATATATATATATATATATATATATATATATATATATATATATATATATATATATATATATATATATATATATATATATATATATATATATATATATATATATATATATATATATATATATATATATATATATATATATATATATATATTTTTTTTTTTTTTTTTTTTTACATATCAAAAGGTTTTATTTTTTTTTATTTTTACATGTTATGGCTGTACAAGAAGTCCATTTTTGACCTACTGAACACATTTTTGTCCCAAAGGTCAAAAAGTCACTAATTGACTTTCCTTCTGGTTCCAATAAGTAGCTAAAAGGTCTACAAAAGGTTAAAAAAAAATAATAATTATTTATTGTTATTTTTTTTTTTTTTTACATATTATGGCTGTACAAGAAGTCCATATTTGACCTACTGAACAAATTTTTGTCCCAAAGGTCAAAAAGTCACTCATTGACTTCCCTTCTAGTTCCAATAAGTAGCTTACAGGTCTAAAAAGGTTATATATTTTTATTTTTTTTTCATATTATGGCTGTACAGAAGTCCATATTTGACCTACTGAACATACTTTTGTCCCAAAGGTCAAAAAGTCACTCATTGACTTTCCTTCTGGTTCCAATAAGTAGCTAAAAGGTCTACAAAAGGTTTGAATTTTTTTTCTTTTTACATGTTATGGCTGTACAAGAAGTCCATTTTTGACCCACTGAACAATTTTTTGTCCCAAAGGTCAAAAAGTCACTCATTGACTTTCCTTCTGGTTCCAATAAGAAGCTTACAGGTCTAAAAAAGGTTTAATTTTTTTTTTTTTTTTTTTTACATTTTACGGCTGTAGAAAGTCCATATTTGACCTACTGAACAAATTTTTGTCCCAAAGGTCAAAAAGTAACTCATTGACTTTCCTTCTGGTTCCAATAAGTAGCTAAAAGTTCATATTTGACCTACTGAACAAATTTTTGTCCCAAAACTCAAAAAGTCACTTATTGACTTTCCTTCTGATTCCAATTAGTAGCTAGAAGGTCTACAAAAGGTTTAATATATATATATATATATATATATATATATATATATATATATATATATATATATATATATATATATATATATATATATATATATATATATTTTTTTTTTTTTTTTTTTTTTTTTTTTTTTTTTTTTCATATCAAAAGGTTTTATTTTTTTTATTTTTACATGTTATGGCTGTACAAGAAGTCCATTTTTGACCTACTGAACACATTTTTGTCCCAAAGGTCAAAAAGTCACTCATTGACTTTCCTTCTGGTTCCAATAAGTAGCTAAAAGGTCTACAAAAGGTTAAAAAAAAAAAAATTATTTATTGTTATTTTATTTTTTTTACATATTATGGCTGTACAAGAAGTCCATATTTGACGTACTGAACAAATTTTTGTCCCAAAGGTCAAAAAGTCACTCATTGACTTTCCTTCTGGTTCCAATAAGAAGCTTACAGGTCTAAAAAAGGTTTACATTTTTTAATTTAAATTTTTTTTTTTAATACATATTATGGCTGTACAAGAAGTCCATATTTGACCTACTGAACAAATTTTTGTCCCAAAGGTCAAAAAGTCACTCATTGACTTCCCTTCTGTTTCCAGTAAGTAGCTTACAGGTCTAAACAAGGTTTTTTTTTTTTTTTTTTTACATATTATGGCTGTACAAGAAGTCCATATTTGACCTACTGAACAAATTTTTGTCCCAAAGGTCAAAAAGTCACTCATTGACTTCCCTTCTAGTTCCAATAAGTAGCTTAAAGGTCTAAAAAAGGTTTAAGTATTTTTTTTTTTTTTTTTACATATAATGGCTGTACAAGAAGTCCATATTTGACCTATTGAACAAATTTTTGTCCCAAAGGTCAAAAAGTCACTCATTGACTTCCCTTCTAGTTCCAATAAGTAGCTTAAAGGTCTAAAAAAGGTTTAAGTATTTTTTTTTTTTTTTTTTACATATAATGGCTGTACAAGAAGTCCATATTTGACCTATTGAACAAATTTTTGTCCCAAAGGTCAAAAAGTCACTCATTGACTTTCCTTCTGGTTCCAATAAGTAGCTAAAAGGTCTACAAAAGGTTTAAATTTTTTTTTTTTTTTTTTTTTTTTTTTTTTTTTTTTTTTACATATTATGGCTGTACAAAGTCTATATTTGACCTACTGAAAAAATGTTTGTCCCAAAGGTCAAAAAGTCACTCATTGACTTTCCGTCTGGTTCCAATAAGTAGCTAAAAGGTCTACAAAAGGTTTTAAATTAAAAAAAAAAAAAAATTATTTATTTTTTTTACATATAATGGCTGTACAAGAAGTCCATATTTGACCTACTGAACAATTTTTTGTCCAAAATGTCAAAAAGTAACTCATTGACTTTCCTTCTGGTTCCAATAAGTAGCTAAAAGGTCTACAAAAGGCTTTTTAAAAAAAAAAAATTATTTATTGTTTTTTTTTTTTTTTACATATTATGGCTGTACAAAGTCCATATTTGACCTACTGAACACTTTTTTGTCCCAAAGGTCAAAAAGTCACTCATTGATTTCCCTTCTGATTCCAATAAGTAGCTTACAGGTCTAAAGAAGGTTTAAGTTTTTTATTTTTTTATTTTTTTTACATATTATGGCTGTACAAGAAGTCCATATTTGACCTACTGAGCAAATTTTTGTCCCAAAGGTCAAAAAGTCACTTATTGACTACCCTTCTGATTCCAATCAGTAGCTTTCAGGTCTAAAAAAGGTTTAAGTTTTTTTTTTTTTTTTTTTTTTTTTTTTTACATATAATGGCTGTACAAGATGTCCATATTTGACCTACTGAGCAAATTTTTGTCCCAAAGGTCAAAAAGTCACTCATTGACTTTCCTTCTGGTTCAAATAAGTAGCTTACAGGTCTAAAAAAAGGTTACATTTTTTTTTTTTTTTTTTTACATTTTACGGCTGTACAAAGTCCATATTTGACCTACTGAACATACTTTTGTCGCAAAGGTCAAAAAGTCACTCATTGACTTTCCTTCTGGTTCCAATAAGTAGCTAAAAGGTCTACAAAAGGTTGTAATTTTTTTTTCTTTTTATATGTTATGGCTGTACAAGAAGTCCATTTTTGACCTACTGAACAAATTTTTGTCCCAAAGGTCAAAAAGTCACTCATTGACTTTCCTTCTGGTTCAAATAAGTAGCTTACAGGCCTAAAAAAGTTTACATTTTTTTTTTTTTTTTTTTTTTTTTTTTTACATATTATGGCTGTACAAAGTCCATATTTGACCTACTGAACAATTTTTTGTCCCAAAGCTCAAAAAGTCACTCATTGACTTCCCTTCTGGTTCCAATAAGTAGCTTAAAGGTCTAAAAAAGGTTTAAGTATTTTTTTTTTTTTTTTTTTACATATAATGGCTGTACAAGAAGTCCATATTTGACCTATTGAACAAATTTTTGTCCCAAAGGTCAAAAAGTCACTCATAGACTTGCCTTCTGGTTCCAATAAGTAGCTAAAAGGTCTACAAAAGGTTTAAATTTTTTTTTTTTTTTTTTTTTTTTTTTTTTTTACATATTATGGCTGTACAAAGTCTATATTTGACCTACTGAAAAAATGTTTGTCCCAAAGGTCAAAAAGTCACTCATTGACTTTCCGTCTGGTTCCAATAAGTAGCTAAAAGGTCTACAAAAGGTTTTAAATTTAAAAAAAAAAAAAAATATTTATTTTTTTTACATATAATGGCTGTACAAGAAGTCCATATTTGACCTACTGAACAATTTTTTGTCCCAAATGTCAAAAAGTAACTCATTGACTTTCCTTCTGGTTCCAATAAGTAGCTAAAAGGTCTACAAAAGGCTTTTAAAAAAAAAAAAAATTATTTATTGTTTTTTTTTTTTTTTTACATATTATGGCTGTACAAAGTCCATTTTTGACCTACTGAACACTTTTTTGTCCCAAAGGTCAAAAAGTCACTCATTGATTTCCCTTCTGATTCCAATAAGTATCTTACAGGTCTAAAGAAGGTTTAAGTTTTTTTTTTATTTTTTTTTTTTACATATTATGGCTGTACAAGAAGTCCATATTTGACCTACTGAGCAAATTTTTGTCCCAAAGGTCAAAAAGTCACTTATTGACTACCCTTCTGATTCCAATCAGTAGCTTTCAGGTCTAAAAAAGGTTTAAGTTTTTTTTTTTTTTTTTTTTTTTTTTTTTTACATATAATGGCTGTACAAGATGTCCATATTTGACCTACTGAGCAAATTTTTGTCCCAAAGGTCAAAAAGTCACTCATTGATTTCCCTTCTGATTCCAATAAGTAGCTTACAGGTCTAAAGAAGGTTTAAGTTTTTTTTTTATTTATTTTTTTTTACATATTATGGCTGTACAAGAAGTCCATATTTGACCTACTGAGCAAATTTTTGTCCCAAAGGTCAAAAAGTCACTTATTGACTACCCTTCTGATTCCAATCAGTAGCTTTGAGGTCTAAAAAAGGTTTAAGTTTTTTTTTTTTTTTTTTTTTTACATATAATGGCTGTACAAGATGTCCATATTTGACCTACTGAGCAAATTTTTGTCCCAAAGGTCAAAAAGTCACTTATTGACTACCCTTCTGATTCCAATCAGTAGCTTTCAGGTCTAAAAAAGGTTTAAGTTTTTTTTTTTTTTTTTTTTTTTTTTTTACATATAATGGCTGTACAAGATGTCCATATTTGACCTACTGAGCAAATTTTTGTCCCAAAGGTCAAAAAGTCACTCATTGACTTTCCTTCTGGTTCAAATAAGTAGCTTACAGGTCTAAAAAAAGGTTAAATTATTATTATTTTTTTTTTTACATTTTACGGCTGTACAAAGTCCATATTTGACCTACTGAACATACTTTTGTCGCAAAGGTCAAAAAGTCACTCATTGACTTTCCTTCTGGTTCCAATAAGTAGCTAAAAGGTCTACAAAAGGTTGTAATTTTTTTTTCTTTTTATATGTTATGGCTGTACAAGAAGTCCATTTTTGACCTACTGAACAAATTTTTGTCCCAAAGGTCAAAAAGTCACTCATTGACTTTCCTTCTGGTTCAAATAAGTAGCTTACAGGCCTAAAAAAGTTTAAATTTTTTTTTTTTTTTTTTTTTTTTTACATATTATGGCTGTACAAAGTCCATATTTGACCTACTGAACAATTTTTTGTCCCAAAGCTCAAAAAGTCACTCATTGACTTCCCTTCTGGTTCCAATTAGTAGCTAAAAGGTCTACAAAAGGTTTAATTTTTTTTTTTTTTTTACACTTTACGGCTGTACAAAGTCCATATTTGACCTACTGAACAATTTTTTGTCCCAAAGCTCAAAAAGTCACTCATTGACTTCCCTTCTGGTTCCAATTAGTAGCTAAAAGGTCTACAAAAGGTTTAATTTTTTTTTTTTTTTTACACTTTACGGCTGTACAAAGTCCATATTTGACCTACTGAACAAATTTTTGTCCCAAAGGTCAAAAAGTCACTCATTGACTTTCCTTCTGGTTCCAATTAGTAGCTAAAAGGTCTACAAAAGTTTTTTTTTTTTTAAAGTTTTTTTTATTTATTTATTTATTTATTTATTTTTTTAACATATTATGGCTGTACAGAAGTCCATATTTGACCTACTGAACATACTTTTGTCCCAAAGGTCAAAAAGTCACTCATTGACTTTCCTTCTGCTTCCAATAAGTAGCTAAAAGGTCTACAAAAGGTTTTAATTATTTTTTTTTTTTTCATATTATGGCTGTACAGAAGTCCATTTTTGACCCACTGAACAATTTTTTGTCCCAAAGGTCAAAAAGTCACTCATTGACTTTCCTTCTGGTTCCAATAAGTAGCTTACAGGTCTAAAAAAGGTTTAATTTTTTTTTTTTTTTTTTTTACATTTTACGGCTGTACAAAGTCCATATTTGACCTACTGAACAATTTTTTGTTCCAAAGGTCAAAAAGTCACTCATTGACTTCCCTTCTGGTTCCAATAAGTAGCTTACAGGTCTAAAAAAAGGTTTAATTTTTTTTTTTTTTTTTTTTTACATTTTACGGCTGTACAAAGTTCATATTTGACCTACTGAACAAATTTTTGTCCCAAAGCTCAAAAAGTCACTTATTGACTTTCCTTCTGATTCCAATTAGTAGCTAAAAGGTCTACAAAAGGTTTAATATATATATATATATATATATATATATATATATATATATATATATATATATATATATATATATATATATATATATATATATATATGTATTTTTATTTTTTATTTTTACATATTATGGCTGTACAGAAGTCCATATTTGACCTACTGAACATACTTTTGTCCCAAAGGTCAAAAAGTAACTCATTGACTTTCCTTCTGGTTCCAATAAGTAGCTAAAAGGTCTACAAAAGGCTTTTAAAAAAATTTTTTTTATTTATTGTTTTTTTTTTTTTTTACGTATTATGGCTGTACAAAGTCCATATTTGACCTACTGAACACTTTTTTGTCCCAAAGGTCAAACAGTCACTCATTGATTTCCCTTCTGATTCCAATCAGTAGCTTTCAGGTCTAAAAAAGGTTTAAGTTTTTTTTTTTTTTTTTTTTTTTTTTAACATATAATGGCTGTACAAGATGTCCATATTTGACCTACTGAGCAAATTTTTGTCCCAAAGGTCAAAAAGTCACTCATTGACTTTCCTTCTGGTTCAAATAAGTAGCTTACAGGTCTAAAAAAGGTTTAATTTTTTTTTTTTTTTTTTTTTACATATTATAGCTGTACAAAGTCCATATTTGACCTACTGAACATACTTTTGTCCCAAAGGTCAAAAAGTCACTCATTGACTTTCCTTCTGGTTCCAATAAGTAGCTAAAAGGTCTACAAAAGGTTTTAATTTTTTTTTCTTTTTATATGTTATGGCTGTACAAGAAGTCCATTTTTGACCTACTGAACAAATTTTTGTCCCAAAGGTCAAAAAGTAACTCATTGACTTTCCTTCTGGTTCCAATAAGTAGCTAAAAGGTCTACAAAAGGTTTTTTTTTTTTTTATTATTATTATTTTTTTTTTTTTACATATTATGGCTGTACAAAGTCCATATTTGACCTACTGAACAATTTTTTGTTCCAAAGGTCAAAAAGTCACTCATTGACTTCCCTTCTGGTTCCAATAAGTAGCTTACAGGTCTAAAAAAGGTTTAAGTTTTTATTTTATTTTATTTATTTATTTATTTTATACATATTATGGCTGTACAAGAAGTCCATATTTGACCTACTGAATACATATTTGTCCCAAAGGTCAAAAAGTCACTCATTGACTTTCCTTCTGGTTCCAATAAGTAGCTTACAGGTCTAAAAAAGGTTTAATTTTTTTTTTTTTTTTTACATTTTACGGCTGTACAAAGTTCATATTTGACCTACTGAACAAATTTTTGTCCCAAAGCTCAAAAAGTCACTTATTGACTTTCCTTCTGATTCCAATTAGTAGCTAGAAGGTCTACAAAAGGTTTAATATATATATATATATATATATATATATATATATATATATATTTTTTTTTTTTTTTTTTTTACATATTATGGCTGTACAAAGTCCATATTTGACCTACTGAACACTTTTTTGTCCCAAAGGTCAAAAAGTCACTCATTGATTTCCCTTCTGATTCCAATCAGTAGCTTTCAGGTCTAAAAAAGGTTTAAGTTTTTTTTTTTTTTTTTTTTTTTTTTACATGTAATGGCTGTACAAGATGTCCATATTTGACCTACTGAACATCCTTTTGTCCCAAAGGTCAAAAAGTCACTCATTGACTTTCCTTCTGGTTCAAATAAGTAGCTTACAGGTCTAAAAAAGGTTTAATTTTTTTTTTTTTTTACATTGTACTGCTGTACAAAGTCCATATTTGACCTACTGAACAAATTTTTGTCCCAAAGCTCAAAAAGTCACTCATTGACTTTCCTTCTGGTTCCAATTAGTAGCTAAAAGGTCTACAAAAGGTTTAATATATATATATATATATATATATATATATATATATATATATATATATATATATATATATATATATATATATATATATATATATATATATATATATATATATATATATATATATATATATATATATATATATATATATATAAATATATATTTATTTATTTTTTTTTATTTTATTTTTTTTTCATATTATGGCTGTACAGAAGTCAATTTTTGACCCACTGAACAATTTTTTGTCCCAAAGGTCAAAAAGTCACTCATTGACTTTCCTTCTGGTTCCAATAAGTAGCTTACAGGTCTAAAAAAGGTTTAATTTTTTTTTTTTTTTTTTTTACATTTTACGGCTGTACAAAGTCCATATTTGACCTACTGAACAATTTTTTGTTCCAAAGGTCAAAAAGTCACTCATTGACTTCCCTTCTGGTTCCAATAAGTAGCTTACAGGTCTAAAAAAAGGTTTAATTTTTTTTTTTTTTTTTTTTTACATTTTACGGCTGTACAAAGTTCATATTTGACCTACTGAACAAATTTTTGTCCCAAAGCTCAAAAAGTCACTTATTGACTTTCCTTCTGATTCCAATTAGTAGCTAGAAGGTCTACAAAAGGTTTAATATATATATATATATATATATATATATATATATACATATATATATATATATATATATATATATATATATATATATATATATATATATATATACATATATATATATATACATATATATATATATACATATATATATATATATATATATATATATATATATATATATATATATATATATATATATATATATATATATATATATATATATATATATATATATTTTTTTTTTTTTTTTTTTTTTTTTTTTTTTTTTACATATTATGGCTGTACAAGAAGTCCATATTTGACCTACTGAACATACTTTTGTCCCAAAGGTCAAAAAGTCACTCATTGACTTTCCTTCTGCTTCCAATAAGTAGCTAAAAGGTCTACAAAAGGTTTTAATTTTTTATTATATTTTATTTATTCATTTTTTTTATACATATTATGGCTGTACAAGAAGTCCATATTTGACCTACTGAATAAATTTTTGTCCCAAAGGTCAAAAAGTCACTCATTGACTTTCCTTCTGGTTCCAATAAGTAGCTTACAGGTCTAAAAAGGTTAAATTTTTTTTTTTTTTTTTTTTTACATTTTACGGCTGTACAAAGTTCATATTTGACCTACTGAACAAATTTTTGTCCCAAATCTCAAAAAGTCACTTATTGACTTTCCTTCTGATTCCAATTAATAGCTAGAAGGTCTACAAAAGGTTTAATATATATATATATATATATATATATATATATATATATATATATATATTTTTTTTTTTTTTTTTTTTTACATATTATGGCTGTACAGAAGTCCATATTTGACCTACTGAACATACTTTTGTCCCAAAGGTCAAAAAGTCACTCATTGACTTTCCTTCTGGTTCCAATAAGTAGCTTACAGGTCTAAAAAGGTTAAATTTATTTATTTATTTTTTTTACATTTTACGGCTGTACAAAGTTCATATTTGACCTACTGAACAAATTTTTGTCCCAAAGCTCAAAAAGTCACTTATTGACTTTCCTTCTGATTCCAATTAATAGCTAGAAGGTCTACAAAAGGTTTAATATATATATATATATATATATATATTTTTTTTTTTTTTTTTTTTTACATATTATGGCTGTACAGAAGTCCATATTTGACCTACTGAACACTTTTTTGTCCCAAAGGTCAAAAAGTCACTCATTGATTTCCCTTCTGATTCCAATCAGTAGCTTTCAGGTCTAAAAAAGGTTTAAGTTTTTTTTTTTTTATTTTTTTTTTTTTACATATAATGGCTGTACAAGATGTCCATATTTGACCTACTGAGCAAATTTTTGTCCCAAAGGTCAAAAAGTCACTCATTGACTTTCCTTCTGGTTCAAATAAGTAGCTTACAGGTCTAAAAAAGGTTTATTTTTTTTTATTTTTTTTTTTACATTTTACGGCTGTACAAAGTCCATATTTGACCTACTGAACATACTTTTGTCCCAAAGGTCAAAAAGTCACTCATTGACTTTCCTTCTGGTTCCAATAAGTAGCTAAAAGGTCTACAAAAGGTTTTTTTTTCTTAAAGTTTTTTTTTTTTTTTTTTTTTTTTTTTTTTTTTACATATTATGGCTGTAAAAGTCCCTATTTGACCTACTGAACAATTTTTTGTTCCAAAGGTCAAAAAGTCATTCATTGACTTCCCTTCTGGTTCCAATAAGTAGCTAAAAGGTCTACAAAAGGTTTTAATTTTTTTTTCTTTTTACATGTTATGGCTGTACAAGAAGTACATTTTTGACCTACTGAACACATTTTTGTCCCAAAGGTCAAAAAGTAACTCAATGACTTTCCTTCTGGTTCCAATAAGTAGCTAAAAGGTCTAAAAAAGGTTTAATTTTTTTTTTTTTTTTTTTTTTTTAATACATATTATGGCTGTACAAGAAGTCCATATGTGACCTACTGAAAAAAATTTTGTCCCAAAGGTCAAAAGTCACTCATTGATTTCCCTTCTGATTCCAATAAGTAGCTTACAGGTCTAAAAAAGGTTTAAGTTTTTTTTTTTTTTTTTTTACATATTATGGCTGTACAAGAAGTCCATATTTGACCTAATGATTAAATGCTTGTCCCAAAGGTCAAAAAGTCACTCATTGACTTTCCTTCTGGTTCCAATAAGTAGCTAAAAGGTCTACAAAAGGTTTTAAAATTTTTTTCTTTTTACATGTTATGGCTGTACAAGAAGTCCATATTTGACCTACTGAATAAATTTTTGTCCCAAAGGTCAAAAAGTAACTCATTGACTTTCCTTCTGGTTCCAATAAGTAGCTAAAAGGTCTACAAAAGGTTTTAATGTTTTATTTTTTATTTATTTTACATATTATGGCTGTCCAAAGTCCATATTTTACCGACTGAACAAATTTTTATCCCAAAGGTCAAAAAGTAGCTCATTGACTTCCCTTCTGGTTCCAATTAGTAGCTAAAACGTCTACAAAATGTTTAATTTTTTTTTTTTTTTTTTTTTTTTTACATATAATGGCTGTACAAGAAGTCCATATTTGACCTACTGAACAAATTTTTTTCCCCAAAGGTCAAAAAGTAACTCAATGACTTTCCTTCTGGTTCCAATAAGTAGCTAAAAGGTCTACAAAAGGTTTTAATTTTTTTTTACTTACATATTATGGCTGTACAAGAAGTCCATATTTGACCTACTGAACAAATTTTTGTCCCAAATTTCAAAAAGTCACTCATTGACTTTCCTTCTGGTTCCAATTAGTAGCTAAAAGATCTACAAAAGGTTTAATATATATATATATATATATATATATATATATATATATATATATATATATATATATATATATATATATATATATATATATATATATATATATATATATATATATATATATATATATATATATATATATATTTTACATATTATGATTGTACAGAAGTCCATATTTGACCTACTGAACATACTTTTGTCCCAAAGGTCAAAAAGTCACTGATTGATTTCCCTTCTGATTCCAATTTGTAGCTTACAGGTCTAAAAAAGGTTTAAGTTTTTTAATTACATTTTTTTTAAGACATATTATGGCTGTACAGGAAGTCCATATTTGACATACTGAACAAATTTTTGTCCCAAAGGTCAAACAGTCACTCATTGACTTTCCTTCTGGTTCCAATAAGTAGCTAAAAGGTCTAAAAAAGGTTTAATTTTTTTATTTTTTTTTTATTTTTTATTATACATATTATGGCTGTACAAGAAGTCCATATGTGACCTACTGAAAAAAATTTTGTCCCAAAGGTCAAAAAGTCACTCATTGATTTCCCTTCTGATTCCAATAAGTAGCTTACAGGTCTAAAAAAGGTTTAAGTTTTTTTTTTTTTTTTTACATATTATGGCTGTACAAGAAGTCCATATTTGACCTAATGATTAAATGCTTGTCCCAAAGGTCAAAAAGTCACTCATTGACTTTCCTTCTGGTTCCAATAAGTAGCTAAAAGGTCTACAAAAGGTTTTAAATTTTTTTTTCTTTTTACATGTTATGGCTGTACAAGAAGTCCATATTTGACCTACTGAACAAATTTTTGTCCCAAAGGTCAAAAAGTAGCTCATTGACTTCCCTTCTGGTTCCAATTAGTAGCTAAAACGTCTACAAAATGTTTAATTTTTTTTTTTTTTATTTTTTTTTTTTACATATAATGGCTGTACAAGAAGTCCATATTTGACCTACTGAACAAATTTTTTTCCCCAAAGGTCAAAAAGTATCTCACTGAATTTCCTTCTGGTTCCAATAAGTAGCTTAAAGGTCTACAAAAGGTTTTAAAAAAAAAGTTTTTTAAATTTATTATTATTATTTTTTTTACATATTATGGCTGTACAAAGTCCACATTTGACCTACTGAACAATTTTTTGTCCCAAAGGTCAAAAAGTCACTCATTGACTTTCCTTCTGGTTCCAATAAGTAGCTAAAAGGTCTACAAAAGGTTTTAATTTTTTTTTTTTTTTTTTTTTACATATTATGGCTGTACAAGAAGTCCATATTTGACCTACTGAACAAATTTTTGTCCCAAAGGTCAAAAAGTCACTCATTGACTTTCCTTCTGGTTCCAATAAGTAGCTAAAAGGTCTACAAAATGTTTTTTTTTTTTTTTTTTTTTTTTTACATATTACGTCTGTACAAAGTCAATATTTGACCTACTGAAAAAAAAATTGTCCCAAAGGTCAAAAAATCACTCATTGACTTCCCTTCTGGTTCCAGTTAATTGACTTCCCTTCTGATTCCAATTTGTAGCTTACAGGTCTAAAAAAGGTTTACAATTTTTAATTAAAATTTTTTTTTTTTTAAATATATATTATGGCTGTACAAGAAGTCCATATTTGACCTACTGAACATATTTTTGTCCCAAAGGTCAAAAAGTCACTCATTGACTTTCATTTTGGTTCCAATAAGTAGCTAAAAGGTCTACAAAAGGTTTACATTTTTTTTTTTTTTTTTTTACATAATATGGCTGTACAAAGTCCATATTTGACCTACTGAAAAAATGTTTCTCCCAAAGGTCAAAAAGTCACTCATTTATTTCCCTTCTGATTCCAATAAGTAGCTTACAGGTCTAAAAAAGGTTTAAGTTTTTGTTTTTTTTGTTTTTTACATATTATGGCTGTACAAGAAGTCCATATTTGACCTACTGAACGTGATTTTGGACTAAGAGTCCATACACACTAATTCACTATACATACTCTTTGACTTCCATTCTGATTCCAATTAGTATTTAAAATGTTCAAATTTTTTTATACATGTTTTGGCTGTACAGAAGTCCATATTTGACCTAAAGAACATGTTTTAGGCCTAAGAGTCCTTAAACACGAATTTACTATACATACTCATTGACTTCGCTTCTGGTTCCAATTAATAGCTAAAAGGTCCACAGAAGGTTTTAGTTTAATTTGATTTTTCTTACATGATATGGCTGTACAGAAGTCCACATTTTACCTACTGAACATATTTTTTCCCAAACAGTCCTTAAACACCAACTTACTATACACACTCATTGGCTTTCTCATTGATTCCAATTGCAAGCCAAAAGTCCCCCCCCCCCCGCCCCCCTTTTTATGTTTTATTTCATCTTTTATTTTACATGTTATGGCTGTACGGAAATTCATATTTGACCTACTGAACATATTTTTGTCCCAAAGGTCAAAAAGTCACTCATTGACTTCCCTTCTTGTTCCAATTAGTAGCTAAAAGGTCTAAAAAAGGTTCCCTTTTTTTGTTTACATGCTATGGCAGTAAAGAACATATTTGACCTACTGGACATATTTTTGGCCCAAAGGTAAAAAAAGGTCCCTCATTGCCTTCCCTTTTGATTCCAAAAAGTAGCTTACAGGTCTACGAAAGTTTTTTTCTATTATGAATTTTTTTTTTTTTTTACATATTATGGCTGTACAGAAGTCCATATTTGACCTACTGAACATATTCTTGGCCCAAAGGTCCAAAAAGTCCTTTCTGATTCCAATTGCAAGCCAAAAGTCTTTTTTTAAGACTTTAAAAAAGTATTTTTTTAAAAGTCCCCCTCCCCCTTTTTTTTAAAGGTTTTATTTCATTTTTTTTCATGTTATGGCTGTACAGAAATTCATATTTGACCTACTGAACATATTTTTGGCCTAAGATAACTCAAACACTAACTTTATATATATACTCATTGACTTCCCTTCTATTCCCATTACTAGCCAAAAGCTCCACAAAAATAATTTAAAGTTTTTTTAAGTTAAAAGCTTTGTTGTTTTTACATGTTATGGCTGTACAGAAGTCCATATTTGACCTTCTGAATATTTTTTTGGCCAAGGGGTCCACACAATATTTTCAACTATATATTTTCAAAGACTCCTTATTTTACATCAGCCATACCGTAGTCCACCTACTGACCTACTGAACATATTTCTGTCTGAATATTCATCAGTCCATAAGATACTCCATAGTCCATATGTCCATTTTTGACCCTTTGTCCACAAAAGGGAATCAGAAGGGAAGTCAATGAGTATGTATAGTAAGTTCATGATCGAGGCCAGAAATTTGTTTAGTTGGTCATATATATACTGTATGTCTGATTTAATATCAAAAGGGGTCTATGAAAATATATAGCAAAAGGAAAACTTTGTGAACCCTTTGGCAAAAAATATGTTCAGTAGGTCAAATATGGACCATTGTCTGATTTAACATGAGAAGGAATCATTGAGAGTATATAGTTGAAAACCTTTGTAGACACCTTGGCCAGAAACATGTTCAGTAGGTCATATATGGACTTCTGTTTAGCAATATCATGTAAATTAAGTTTCAATACACAATTATAGACTCTTTATGATAATAAATCAATCGTGTCCTTGAAAACTGATTTAATACTACTCATTGACTTCAATGTTACAACAGCCGTACATTAGAACCTGATGTAACATAAGAATGAGTCAATGAGTATGGATAGTAAGTCAATGTTCAAGGACGAAAAAAAATATGGTCGGCGGGTCAAACATGGACTACTGATTCACCATCAAAAGGAGTCTATGAGAATATATAGAAAATATAGAAAATAACCTTTTGTGGACCCTTCGGCCAGAAATAAGTTCAGTAGGTCAAATAGAGACTAATTTAATGCTTAGAGTTAAAAACTATGGATAGTAATGTCAATGTTCAAGGAGACTTTAAACATGTTCAGTAGAATTAATATGTACCTAATGTATGGCTTGATGTAACGTAAGGAGTCAATGAGTATTTATAGTAATTTAATATTTGAGGACTCATCGGCCAGAAACATGTTCAATAGGTCATAATGTACTACGTTCCGGCTGATTTAACATGAGGAGTCAAAGGGAATTATAAGACATTTTATGTTTGAGGATTCGCATTAAGGATTACTCCTGGCAAGACAACTCATTCCGAGGTGCATTGAGGAGATAGACCTTTTGAATAGACAGATGTTGCCATGCACTTGCTAATGCAAAAGCACTTATCAGTTATTTTATGCACTGGAAAATCACTTGTCTCTTCAATGCACAAAAAGTTCTTATATGCAATGCAATGCAAAAGCACTAATCTGTTCAATGCACAATGTGTTTTGTATGCATTGCAATGCAAAACCACTATTCTCTTCAATGCACACCGAGTGTTTGAATGCAATGCAATACAAAATCACTTGTCTCTTCAATGCACAAAAAGTTCTTGAATGCAATGCAGTGCAATGCAAAATCACTTGTCTCTTCAATGCACAAAAAATCTTGTATGCATTGCAATGCAAAAGCACTAATCTGATCAAAGCACAAGTTTTTTTTATTGCGATGCAATAGTGCAAACGCACTAATCTATTCAATGCACAATGTGTTTTGTATGCATTGCAATGCAAAACCACTATTCTCTTCAATGCACACCGAGTTTTTGAATTCAAAGCAATACAAAATCAGTTGTCTCTTCAATGCACACCGAGTTCTTGAATGCAATGCAAAATCAATTGTCTCTTCAATGCACAATGTGTTTTGTATGCATTGCAATGCAAAACCACTATTCTCTTCAATGCACACCGAGTGTTTAAATGCAATGCAATACAAAATCAATTGTCTCTTCAATGCACAACGAGTTCTTGAATGCAAGGCAATGCAAAATCACTTGTCTCTTCAATGCAAAAAAAGTCTTATATGTATTGCAATGCAAAAGCCCTAATCTGGTCAATGCACAATGTGTTTTGTATGCATTGCTATGCAAAACCACTATTCTCTCAATGCACACCGAGTGTTTGAATGCAATGCAAGACAAAATCACTTGTCTCTTCAATGCACAAAAAGTTCTTAAATGCAATGCAGTGCAATGCAAAATTACTTGTCTCTTCAGTGCACAAAACATCTTGTATGCATTGCAATGCAAAAGCCCTAATCTGGTCAAAGCACAAGTTTTTTTTTATTGCGATGCAATGCAAAATCACTATCCTCTTCAATGCACACCGAGTGTTTGAATGCAATGCAATACAAAATCACTTGTCTCTTCAATGCACAATGTGTTTTGTATGCATTGCAATGCAAAACCACTATTCTCTTCAATGCACACCGAGTTTTTGAATGCAATGCAATACAAAATCAGTTGTCTCTTCAGTGCACACCGAGTTCTTGAATGCAATGCAAAATCACTTGTCTCTTCAATGCACAAAAAGTTCTTATATGCAATGCAATGCAAAAGCACTAATCTGTTCAATGCGCAATGTGTTTTGTATGCATTGCAATGCAAAACCACTATTCTCTTCAATGCACACCGAGTGTTTGAATGCAATGCAATACAAAATCACTTTTCTCTTCAATGCACAAAAAGTTCTTGAATGCAATGCAGTGCAATGCAAAATCACTTGTCTCTTCAGTGCACAAAAAATCGTGTATGCATTGCAATGCAAAAGCCCTAATCTGGTCAAAGCACAAGTTTTTTTTATTGCGATGCAATGCAAAATCACTATCCTCTTCAATGCACACCGAGTGTTTGAATGCAATGCAATACAAAATCACTTGTCTCTTCAATGCACAATGTGTTTTGTATGCATTGCAATGCAAAACCACTATTCTCTTCAATGCACACCGAGTTTTTGAATGCAATGCAATACAACAAAATCAGTTGTCTCTTCAATGCACACCGAGTTCTTGAATGCAATGCAAAATCACTTGTCTCTTCAATGCACAATGTGTTTTGTGTGCATTGCAATGCAAAATCACTATTTTCTTAAATGCACAATGAGTTCCTGAATGCAATGCAATGCAAAATCACTTGTCTCTTCAATGCACAAGTTCTTATATGCAATGCAATGCAAAATCACTTGTCTCTTCAATGCACAAGTTCTTATATGCAATGCAACAGCACATCTCTCAATGCACAATGAGTTTAGTATGCATTGCAATGCAAAAGCACTAACTCGTCAATTCACAAGTTTTTGTAATGCTATGCAATGCAAACGCACTAATCTATTCAATGCACAATGTGTTTTTTGTGCATTGCAATGCAAAATCACTATTTTCTGAAATGCACAATGAGTTCCTGAATGCAATGCAATGCAAAATCACTTGTCTCTTCAATGCACAAGTTCTTATATGCAATGCAACAGCACATCTATCAATGCACAGTGAGTTTAGTATGCATTGCAATGCAACAGCACTAACTCTTCAATTCACAAGTTTTTTTTAATGCTATTCAATGCAAACGCACTAATCTATTCAATGTACAATGTGTTTTGTGTGCATTGCAATGCACAACCACTATCATCTTAAATGCACAATGAGTTCCTGAATGCAATGCAATGCAAAATCACTTGTCTCTTCAATGCACAATGAGTTTAGTATGCATTGCAATGCAAAACCACTATTCTCTTCAATGCACACTGAGTTTTTGAATGCAATGCAATACAAAATCAGTTGTCTCTTCAATGCACACCGAGTTCTTGAATGCAATGCAAAATCACTTGTCTCTTCAATGCACAAAAAGTTATTGTATGCAATGCAAAATCACTTGTCTCTTCAATGCACAAAAAGTTCTTATATGCAATGTAAAATCACTTGTCTCTTCAATGCACAAGTTCTTATATGCAATGCAACAGCACATCTCTCAATGCACAATGAGTTCTGTATGCATTGCAATGCAAAATCACTTGTCTCTTCAATGCACAATGAGTTTAGTATGCATTGCAATGCAAAAGCACTATTCTCTTAAATGCACACCGAGTTCTTGAATGCAATGCAAAATCACTTGTCTCTTCAATGCGCAAAAAGTTCTTATATGCAATGCAATGCAAAAGCACTAATCTCGTCAATGCACAACAAGTTCTTGAACGCAATGCAATGCAAAATTTCTTGTCTCTTCAATGCACACAGAGTTCTTATATGCAATGCAACAGCACATCTCTCAATGCATAATGAGTTTAGTATGCATTGCAATGCAAAAGCACTAACTCGTCAATTCACAAGTTTTTGTAATGCTATGCAATGCAAACGCACTAATCTATTCAATGCACAATGTGTTTTTTGTGCATTGCAATGCAAAATCATTATTTTCTTGAATGCATAATGAGTTCCTGAATGCAATGCAATGCAAAATCACTTGTCTCTTCAATGCACAAGTTCTTATATGCAATGCAATACAAAAGCACTAATCTCGTCAATGCACAAGTTTTTTTTATTGCATTGCAATGCAAAAGCACGAATCTGTTCAATGCACACCGAGTCTTGTATGCATTGCAATGAAAAATTCTAATCTCATCAATGCACAAGTTTTTTTTATTGCGATGCAATGCAAACGCACTAATATATTCAATGTACAATGCGTTTTGTATGCATTGCAATGCAAAAATACTTATCTCTTCAATACACGAGTCTTGTATGCATTGCATGCAAAAGCACTAATCTGATCAAAGCACAAGTTTTTTTTCATTGCGATGCGATGCAATGCAAAATCACTATTCTCTTTAATGCACACCGAGTGTTTGAATGCAACGCAATACAAAATCACTTGTCTCTTCAATGCACACCGAGTTCTTGAATGCAGTGCAAAATCACTTGTCTCTTCAATGCACAAAAAGTTCTTGTATGCAGTGCAAAATCACTTGTCTCTTCAATGCACAATGAGTTTAGTATGCATTGCAATGCAAAACCACTATTCTCTTCAATGCACACTGAGTTTTTGAATGCAATGCAATACAAAATCAGTTGTCTCTTCAACGCACACCGAGTTCTTGAATGCAATGCAAAATCACTTGTCTCTTCAATGCACAAAAAGTTATTGTATGCAATGCAAAATCACTTGTCTCTTCAATGCACAAAAAGTTATTACATGCAATGTAAAATCACTTGTCTCTTCAATGCACAAGTTCTTATATGCAATGCAACAGCACATCTCTCAATGCACAATGAGTTCTGTATGCATTGCAATGCAAAATCACTTGTCTCTTCAATGCACAATGAGTTAAGTATTCATTGCAATGCAAAAGCACTAATCTGATCAAAGCACAAGTTTTTTTAAATGCTATGCAATGCAAAAGAACTAATCTGTTCAATGCACAACAACATGTTTGGTGTGTTCTCTTTTCAATACACAACAGAACAAGCTTATTCTTGTATGTACTGCAAAAGTTAACATGAGGTGTTATCTCCTTAATACGCAAAGCATTGTTAGATGGTGCAAAATATGTCATCCCGTATATAACACAACAATTTATTGAAACGGAACATGTGTTATTCATTAATGCACAACTGAATTATTTTGAACATATTTTTGACCAAAGAGTCTTTAAATATTAAGTTGCTATACATACTCATTGAGTACTTATTTTACATTAAGCCATTCAGAAGTCATAACTCCTGATTCCAATCAGTAGCTAAAAGGTCCACAAAGTTTAAAAAATATTTTTTTACATGTTATGGCTGTACAGAAGTCAATATTTGACCTACTGAACATGTTTTTGGCCTAAGAGTCCTTAAACACTAACTTACTATACATATACACTCGTTGACTTCCCTTCTGAATCCAAATGCTAGCAAAAAGTTCCACAAAAAGGTTTTACTTTTAAAAATTTTTTTTTTTTAATTTTTTACATGTTTTGGCTGTACAGAAGTCCATATTTGACTTGCTGAACATACTTTTGTCCCAAAGGTCAAAAAGTCACTCATTGACTTTCCTTCTGGTTCCAATAAGTAGCTAAAAGGTCTACAAAAGGTTTTAATTTTTTTTCTTTTTACATGTTAAGGCTGTACAAGAAGTCCATTTTTGACCCACTGAACAAATTTTTGTCCCAAAGGTCAAAAAGTCACTCATTGACTTTCCTTCTGGTTCCAATAAGTAGCTTACAGGTCTAAAAAAGGTTTATTTATGTTTTTATTTTTTTTACATTTTACGGCTGTACAAAGTCCATATTTGACCTACTGAACAAATTTTTGTCCCAAACCTCAAAAAGTCACTCATTGACTTTCCTTCTGGTTCCAATTAGTAGCTAAAAGGTCTACAAAAGGTTTTAAAAAAAATTGTTTTTATTTATTATTATTTTTTTTTTTTACATATTATGGCTGTACAAAGTCCATATTTGACCTACTGAACAATTTTTTGTCCCAAAGGTCAAAAAAGTCACTCATTGACTTCCCTTCTGTTTCCAGTAAGTAGCTTACAGGTCTAAACAAGGTTTTTTTTTTTTTTTTTAATTTATTAATTTTTTTACATATTATGGCTGTACAATAAGTCCATATTTGACCTACTGAACAAATTTTTGTCCCAAAGGTAAAAAAGTCACTCATTTACTTTCGTTCTGGTTCCAATAAGTAGCTAAAAGGTCTACAAAAGGTTTAAGTGTTTTTTTTTTTTTTTTTTTTTTTTTTTTTTTACATATTATGGCTGTACAAAGTCCATATTTGACCTACTGAAAAAATGTTTGTCCCAAAGGTCAAAAAGTCACTCACTGATTTCTCTTCTGATTCCAATAAGTAGCTTACAGGTCTAAAAAAGGTTTAAGTTTTTTTTTTTTTTTTTTTTTTTTTTTACATATAATGGCTGTACAAGAAGTCCATATTTGACCTACTGAACAAATTTTTGTCTCAAAGGTCAAAAAGTCACTCACTGATTTCTCTCCTGGTTCCAATAAGTAGCTTACAGGTCTAAAAAAGGTTAAATTTTTTTTTTTTTTTTTTTACATTTTACGGCTGTACAAAGTCCATATTTGACCTACTGAACAAATTTTTGTCCCAAAGGTCAAAAAGTCACTCATTGACTTTCCTTCTGGTTCCAATAAGTAGCTAAAAGGTCTACAAAAGGTTTTAATTTTTTTTCTTTTTACATGTTATGGCTGTACAAGAAGTCCATTTTTGACCCACTGAACAATTTTTTGTCCCAAAGGTCAAAAAGTCACTCATTGACTTTCCTTCTGGTTCCAATAAGAAGCTTACAGGTCTAAAAAAGGTTTAATTTATTATTATTTTTTTTTTTTTTTACATTTTACGGCTGTACAAAGTCCATATTTGACCTACTGAACAAATTTTTGTCCCAAAGGTCAAAAAGTAACTCATTGACTTTCCTTCTGGTTCCAATAAGTAGCTAAAAGGTCTACAAAAGGTTATTTTTTTTTAAAGATTTTTTTATTTATTTGTTTTATTTTTTTTACATATTATGGCTGTACAAAGTCCATATTTGACCTACTGAACAAATTTTTGTCCCAAAGCTCAAAAAGTCACTCATTGACGTTCCTTCTGGTTCCAATAAGTAGCTAAAAGTTCTACAAAAGGTTTTTTTTTTTTAAAGTTTTTTTTATTTATTTTTTTGAAATTTTTTTTTACATATTATGGCTGTACAAAGTCCATATTTGACCTACTGAACAATTTTTTTTTCCAAAGGTCAAAAAGTCACTCATTGACTTCCCTTCTGGTTCCAATAAGTAGCTTACAGGTCTAAAAAAGGTTTAATTTTTTTTTTTTTTTTTACATTTTACGGCTGTACAAAGTTCATATTTGACCTACTGAACAAATTTTTGTCCCAAAGCTCAAAAAGTCACTTATTGACTTTCCTTCTGATTCCAATTAGTAGCTAGAAGGTCTACAAAAGGTTTAATATATATATATTTTTTTGACCCTTTTTGACCCTTTGGATATATATCCCATTATATATATATTTATTTTTTATTTTTTTTATTTTTTTACATATTATGGCTGTACAGAAGTCCATATTTGACCTACTGAACATACTTTTGTCCCAAAGGTCAAAAAGTAACTCATTGACTTTCCTTCTGCTTCCAATAAGTAGCTAAAAGGTCTACAAAAGGCTTTTTAAAAAAAAAAAATTATTTATTGTTATTTTTTTTTTTTACATATTATGGCTGTACAGAAGTCCATATTTGACCTACTGAACATACTTTTGTCCCAAAGGTCAAAAAGTAACTCATTGACTTTCCTTCTGATTCCAATAAGTAGCTAAAAGGTCTACAAAAGGTTTTAATTTTTTTTATCTTTTTATATGTTATGGCTGTACAAGAAGTCCATTTTTGACCTACTGAACAAATTTTTGTCCCAAAGGTCAAAAAGTCACTCATTGACTTTCCTTCTGGTTCAAATAAGTAGCTTACAGGTCTAAAAAAGGTAAACATTTTTTTTTTTTTTTTTTACATATTATGGCTGTACAAAGTCCATATTTCACCTACTGAACAATTTTTTGTCCCAAAGGTCAAAAAGTCACTCATTGACTTCCCTTCTGATTCCAATAAGTAGCTTACAGGTCTAAAAAAGGTTAAATGTTTTTTTTTTTTTTTTTTTTTTCAATACATACAATGGCTGTACAAGAAGTCCATATTTGACCTACTGAACAAATTTTTGTCCCAAAGGTCAAAAAGTCACTCATTGACTTTCCTTCTGGTTCCAATAAGTAGCTTACAGGTCTAAAAAAGGTTAAAAATTTTTTTTTTTTACATTGTACGGCTTTACAAAGTCCATATTTGACCTACTGAACAAATTTTTGTCCCAAAGCTCAAAAAGTCACTCATTGACTTTCCTTCTGGTTCCAATTAGTAGTTAAAAGGTCTACAAAAGGTTTTATATATATATATATATATATATATATATATATATATATATATATATATATATATATATATATATATATTTTTTTTTTTTTTTTCATATTATGGCTGTACAGAGGTCCATATTTGACCTACTGAACATACTTATGTCCCAAAGGTCAAAATGTCACTCATTGACTTTCCTTCTGGTTCCAATAAGTAGCTAAAAGGTCTACAAAAGGTTTAAATTTTTTTTCTTTTTACATGTTATGGCTGTACAAGAAGTCAATTTTTGACCCACTGAACAATTTTTTGTCCCAAAGATCAAAAAGTCACTCATTGACTTTCCTTCTGGTTCCAATAAGAAGCTTACAGGTCTAAAAAAGGTTTAATTATTATTTTTTTTTTACATTTTACGGCTGTACAAAGTCCATATTTGACCTACTGAACAAATTTTTGTCCCAAAGGTCAAAAAGTAACTCATTGACGTTCCTTCTGGTTCCAATAAGTAGCTAAAAGTTCTACAAAAGGTTTTTTTTTTTTTAAGTTTTTTTTATTTATTTTTTTGAATTTTTTTTTTACATATTATGGCTGTACAGAGTCCATATTTGACTTACTGAATAATTTTTTTTTCCAAAGGTCAAAAAGTCACTCATTGACTTCCCTTCTGGTTCCAATAAGTAGCTTACAGGTCTAAAAAAGGTTTAATTTTTTTTTTTTTTTTTTACATTTTACGGCTGTACAAAGTTCATATTTGACCTACTGAACAAATTTTTGTCCCAAAGCTCAAAAAGTCACTTATTGACTTTCCTTCTGATTCCAATTAGTAGCTAGAAGGTCTACAAAAGTTTTAATATATATATATATATATATATATATATATATATATATATATATATATATATATATATATATATATATATATATATATATATATATATATATATATATATATTTTTTTTTTTTTTTTTTTTTTTTTACATATTATGGCTGTACAGAAGTCCATATTTGACCTACTGAACATACTTTTGTCCCAAAGGTCAAAAAGTCACTCATTGACTTTCCTTCTGCTTCCAATAAGTAGCTAAAAGGTCTACAAAAGGTTTTATTTTTTTTTATTTTTTACATGTTATGGCTGTACAAGAAGTCCATTTTTGACCTACTGAACACATTTTTGTCCCAAAGGTCAAAAAGTCACTCATTGACTTTCCTTCTGGTTCCAATAAGTAGCTAAAAGGTCTACAAAAGGTTAAAAAAAAAAAAAAATTATTTATTGTTATTTTATTTTTTTTTACATATTATGGCTGTACAAAAGTCCATATTTGACCTACTGAACAAATTTTTGTCCCAAAGGTCAAAAAGTCACTCATTGACTTTCCTTCTGGTTCCAATAAGAAGCTTACAGGTCTAAAAAAGGTTTACATTTTTTAATTAAATTTTTTTTTTTAATACATATTATGGCTGTACAAGAAGTCCATATTTGACCTACTGAACAAATTTTTGTCCCAAAGGTCAAAAAGTCACTCATTGACTTTCCTTCTGGTTCCAATAAGTAGCTAAAAGGTCTACAAAAGGTTTAATTTTTTATAATTTTTTTTTTTTTTTTTTTTTTTTAAATATTATGGCTGTACAAAGTCTATATTTGACCTACTGAAAAAATGTTTGTCCCAAAGGTCAAAAAGTCACTCATTGACTTTCCGTCTGGTTCCAATAAGTAGCTAAAAGGTCTACAAAAGGTTTTAAATTTAAAAAAAAAAAAAAATTTTTTTTTTTTACATATAATGGCTGTACAAGAAGTCCATATTTGACCTACTGAACATTTTTTTGTCCCAAATGTCAAAAAGTAACTCATTGACTTTCCTTCTGGTTCCAATAAGTAGCTAAAAGGTCTACAAAAGGCTTTTAAAAAATAAAAATTATTTATTGTTATTTTTTTTTTTTTCATATTATGGCTGTACAGAGGTCCATATTTGACCTACTGAACATACTTATGTCCCAAAGGTCAAAATGTCACTCATTGACTTTCCTTCTGGTTCCAATAAGTAGCTAAAAGGTCTACAAAAGGTTTAAATTTTTTTTCTTTTTACATGTTATGGCTGTACAAGAAGTCAATTTTTGACCCACTGAACAATTTTTTGTCCCAAAGATCAAAAAGTCACTCATTGACTTTCCTTCTGGTTCCAATAAGAAGCTTACAGGTCTAAAAAAGGTTTAATTATTATTTTTTTTTTACATTTTACGGCTGTACAAAGTCCATATTTGACCTACTGAACAAATTTTTGTCCCAAAGGTCAAAAAGTAACTCATTGACGTTCCTTCTGGTTCCAATAAGTAGCTAAAAGTTCTACAAAAGGTTTTTTTTTTTTTAAGTTTTTTTTATTTATTTTTTTGAATTTTTTTTTTACATATTATGGCTGTACAGAGTCCATATTTGACCTACTGAATAATTTTTTTTTCCAAAGGTCAAAAAGTCACTCATTGACTTCCCTTCTGGTTCCAATAAGTAGCTTACAGGTCTAAAAAAGGTGTAATTTTTTTTTTTTTTTTTTTACATTTTACGGCTGTACAAAGTTCATATTTGACCTACTGAACAAATTTTTGTCCCAAAGCTCAAAAAGTCACTTATTGACTTTCCTTCTGATTCCAATTAGTAGCTAGAAGGTCTACAAAAGTTTTAATATATATATATATATATATATATATATATATATATATATATATATATATATATATATATATATATATATATATATATATATATATATATTTTTTTTTTTTTTTTTTTTTTTTTTTTTTTTACATATTATGGCTGTACAGAAGTCCATATTTGACCTACTGAACATACTTTTGTCCCAAAGGTCAAAAAGTCACTCATTGACTTTCCTTCTGCTTCCAATAAGTAGCTAAAAGGTCTACAAAAGGTTTTATTTTTTTTTATTTTTTACATGTTATGGCTGTACAAGAAGTCCATTTTTGACCTACTGAACACATTTTTGTCCCAAAGGTCAAAAAGTCACTCATTGACTTTCCTTCTGGTTCCAATAAGTAGCTAAAAGGTCTACAAAAGGTTAAAAAAAAAAAAAATTATTTATTGTTATTTTATTTTTTTTTACATATTATGGCTGTACAAAAGTCCATATTTGACCTACTGAACAAATTTTTGTCCCAAAGGTCAAAAAGTCACTCATTGACTTTCCTTCTGGTTCCAATAAGAAGCTTACAGGTCTAAAAAAGGTTTACATTTTTTAATTAAATTTTTTTTTTTAATACATATTATGGCTGTACAAGAAGTCCATATTTGACCTACTGAACAAATTTTTGTCCCAAAGGTCAAAAAGTCACTCATTGACTTTCCTTCTGGTTCCAATAAGTAGCTAAAAGGTCTACAAAAGGTTTAATTTTTTATAATTTTTTTTTTTTTTTTTTTTTTTTAAATATTATGGCTGTACAAAGTCTATATTTGACCTACTGAAAAAATGTTTGTCCCAAAGGTCAAAAAGTCACTCATTGACTTTCCGTCTGGTTCCAATAAGTAGCTAAAAGGTCTACAAAAGGTTTTAAATTTAAAAAAAAAAAAAAATTTTTTTTTTTTACATATAATGGCTGTACAAGAAGTCCATATTTGACCTACTGAACATTTTTTTGTCCCAAATGTCAAAAAGTAACTCATTGACTTTCCTTCTGGTTCCAATAAGTAGCTAAAAGGTCTACAAAAGGCTTTTAAAAAATAAAAATTATTTATTGTTATTTTTTTTTTTACATATTATGGCTGTACAAAGTCCATATTTGACCTACTGAACATACTTTTGTCCCAAAGGTCAAAAAGTCACTCATTGACTTTCCTTCAGGTTCCAATAAGTAGCTTACAGGTCTAAAAAAGGTTAAAAAATTTTTTTTTTTACATTGTACGGCTTTACAAAGTCCATATTTGACCTACTGAACAAATTTTTGTCCCAAAGCTCAAAAAGTCACTCATTGACTTTCCTTCTGGTTCCAATTAGTAGCTAAAAGGTCTACAAAAGGTTTTATATATATATATATATATATATATATATATATATATATATATATATATATATATATATATATATATATATATATATATATATATATATATATATATATATATATTTTTTTTTTTTTTTTCATATTATGGCTGTACAGAAGTCCATATTTGACCTACTGAACATACTTATGTCCCAAAGGTCAAAATGTCACTCATTGACTTTCCTTCTGGTTCCAATAAGTAGCTAAAAGGTCTACAAAAGGTTTTAATTTTTTTTCTTTTTACATGTTATGGCTGTACAAGAAGTCAATTTTTGACCCACTGAACAATTTTTTGTCCCAAAGATCAAAAAGTCACTCATTGACTTTCCTTCTGGTTCCAATAAGAAGCTTACAGGTCTAAAAAAGGTTTAAATTTTTTTTTTTTTTTTTTTTTTTTTTTTTTTTTACATTTTACGGCTGTACAAAGTCCATATTTGACCTACTGAACAAATTTTTGTCCCAAAGGTCAAAAAGTAACTCATTGACTTTCCTTCTGGTTCCAATAAGTAGCTAAAAGTTCTACAAAAGGTTTTTTTTTTTTTAAGTTTTTTTAATTTATTTTTTTGAATTTTTTTTTTACATATTATGGCTGTACAAAGTCCATAATTGACCTACTGAACAATTTTTTTTTCCAAAGGTCAAAAAGTCACTCATTGACTTCCCTTCTGGTTCCAATAAGTAGCTTACAGGTCTAAAAAAGGTTTAATTTATTTTATTTTTTTTACATTTTACGGCTGTACAAAGTTCATATTTGACCTACTGAACAAATTTTTGTCCCAAAGCTCAAAAAGTCACTTATTGACTTTCCTTCTGATTCCAATTAGTAGCTAGAAGGTCTACAAAATTTTTTTTTTTTTTTTTTTACTTGTTATGGCTGTACAAGAAGTCAATTTTTGACCTACTGAACATACTTTTGTCCCAAAGGTCAAAAAGTCACTCATTGACTTTCCTTCTGCTTCCAATAAGTAGCTAAAAGGTCTACAAAAGGTTAAAAAAAAAAAAAAAATTATTTATTGTTATTTTATTTTTTTTACATATTATGGCTGTACAAAAGTCCATATTTGACCTACTGAACAAATTTTTGTCCCAAAGGTCAAAAAGTCACTCATTGACTTTCCTTCTGGTTCCAATAAGAAGCTTACAGGTCTAAAAAAGGTTTACATTTTTTAATTAAATTTTTTTTTTTAATACATATTATGGCTGTACAAGAAGTCCATATTTGACCTACTGAACAAATTTTTGTCCCAAAGGTCAAAAAGTCATTCATTGACTTTCCGTCTGGTTCCAATAAGTAGCTAAAAGGTCTACAAAAGGTTTTAAATTTAAAAAAAAAAATTTTTTTTTTTTTTTTACATATAATGGCTGTACAAGAAGTCCATATTTGACCTACTGAACATTTTTTTGTCCCAAATGTCAAAAAGTAACTCATTGACTTTCCTTCTGGTTCCAATAAGTAGCTAAAAGGTCTACAAAAGGCTTTTAAAAAATAAAAATTATTTATTGTTATTTTTTTTTTTACATATTATGGCTGTACAAAGTCCATATTTGACCTACTGAACATACTTTTGTCCCAAAGGTCAAAAAGTCACTCATTGACTTTCCTTCTGGTTCCAATAAGTAGCTAAAAGGTCTACAAAAGGTTGTAATTTTTTTTTCTTTTTATATGTTATGGCTGTACAAGAAGTCAATTTTTGACCTACTGAACAAATTTTTGTCCCAAAGGTCAAAAAGTCACTCATTGACTTTCCTTCTGGTTCCAATTAGTAGCTAAAAGGTCTACAAAAGGTTTGATTTTTTTTTTTTTTTTACACTTTACGGCTGTACAAAGTCCATATTTGACCTACTGAACAAATTTTTGTCCCAAAGCTCAAAAAGTCACTCATTGACTTTCCTTCTGGTTCCAATTAGTAGCTAAAAGGTCTACAAAAGGTTTTAATTTTTTTTCTTTTTACATGTTATGGCTGTACAAGAAGTCCATTTTTGACCCACTGAACAAATTTTTGTCCCAAAGGTCAAAAAGTCACTCATTGACTTTCCTTCTGGTTCCAATAAGAAGCTTACAGGTCTAAAAAAGGTTTTTTTTTTATTTATTTTTTTTTGTTTTTTTTTAAAAGTTTTTTTTACATATTATGGCTGTACAAAGTCCATATTTGACCTACTGAACAATTTTTTGTTCCAAAGGTCAAAAAGTCACTCATTGACTTCCCTTCTGGTTCCAATAAGTAGCTTACAGGTCTAAAAAAGGGTTAATTTTTTTTTTTTTTTTATATATACATATAATGGCTGTACAAGAAGTCCATATTTGACCTACTGAACAAATTTTTGTCCCAAAGGTCAAAAAGTCACTCAATGACTTTCCTTCTGGTTCCAATAAGTAGCTTACAGGTCTAAAAAATGTTTAATTTTTTTTTTTTTACATTGTACGGCTGTACAAAGTCCATATTTGACCTACTGAACAAATTTTTGTCCCAAAGCTCAAAAAGTCACTCATTGACTTTCCTTCTGGTTCCAATTAGTAGCTAAAAGGTCTACAAAAGGTTTTTATTTTTTTTATTTTTTTTCATTTACATATTATGGCTGTACAAGAAGTCCATTTTTTACCCACTGAACAATTTTTTGTCCCAAAGGTCAAAAAGTCACTCATTGACTTTCCTTCTGGTTCCAATAAGAAGCTTTCAGGTCTAAAAAAGGTTTAATTTTTTTTTTTTTTTTTTTTTACATTTTACGGCTGTACAAAGTCCATATTTGACCTACTGAACAAATGTTTGTCCCAAAGGTCAAAAAGTAACTCATTGACTTTCCTTCTGGTTCCAATAAGTAGCTAAAAGGTCTACAAAAGGTTTTTTTTTTTTAAAGTTTTTTTTATTTTTTATTTTTTTATTTATTTTACATATTATTGCTGTACAAAGTCCATATTTGACCTACTGAACAATTTTTTGTTCCAAAGGTCAAAAAGTCACTCATTGACTTCCCTTCTGGTTCCAATAAGTAGCTTACAGGTCTAAAAAAGGGTAATTTTTTATTTTATTTTATTTTTTTACATTTTACGGCTGTACAAAGTTCATATTTGACCTACTGAACACATTTTTGTCCCAAAGCTCAAAAAGTCACTTATTGACTTTCCTTCTGATTCCAATTAGTAGCTAAAAGGTCTACAAAAGGTTTTATTTTTTTTTATTTTTACATGTTATGGCTGTAAAAGAAGTCCATTTTTGACCTACTGAACACATTTTTGTCCCAAAGGTCAAAAAGTCACTCATTGACTTTCCTTCTGGTTCCAATAAGTAGCTAAAAGGTCTACAAAAGGTTAAAAAAAAATATATATATATTTATTGTTATTTATTTATTTATTTTACATATTATGGCTGTACAAGAAGTCCATATTTGACCTACTGAACAAATTTTTGTCCCAAAGGTCAAAAAGTCACTCATTGACTTTCCTTCTGGTCCCAATAAGAAGCTTACAGGTCTAAAAAAGGTTTACATTTTTTAATTTAACTTTTTTTTTTTTAATACATATTATGGCTGTACAAGAAGTCCATATTTGACCTACTGAACAAATTTTTGTCCCAAAGGTCAAAAAGTCACTCATTGACTTCCCTTCTGTTTCCAGTAAGTAGCTTACAGGTCTAAACAAGGTTTTTTTTTATTATTTGTTTATTTTTTACATATTATGGCTTTACAAAGTCTATATTTGACCTACTGAAAAAATGTTTGTCCCAAAGGTCAAAAAGTAACTCATTGACTTTCCGTCTGGTTCCAATAAGTAGCTAAAAGGTCTACAAAAGGTTTTAAATTAAAAAAAATATATATATTTATTTTTTTTTTACATATAATGGCTGTACAAGAAGTCCATATTTGACCTACTGAACAATTTTTTGTCCCAAATGTCAAAAAGTAACTCATTGACTTTCCTTCTGGTTCCAATAAGTAGCTAAAAGGTCTACAAAAGGCTTTTTAAAAAAAAAAAAATTACTTATTGTTTTTTTTTTTTTTTTACATATTATGGCTGTACAAAGTCCATATTTGACCTACTGAACAATTTTTTTTCCCAAAGGTCAAAAAGTCACTCATTGATTTCCCTTCTGATTCCAATAAGTAGCTTACATGTCTAAAGAAGGTTTAAGTTGTTTTTGTTTTTTTTGTTTTTTTTACATATTATGGCTGTACAAGAAGTCCATATTTGACCTACTGAACATACTTATGTCCCAAAGGTCAAAATGTCACTCATTGACTTTCCTTCTGGTTCCAATAAGTAGCTAAAAGGTCTACAAAAGGTTTAAATTTTTTTTCTTTTTACATGTTATGGCTGTACAAGAAGTCAATTTTTGACCCACTGAACAATTTTTTGTCCCAAAGATCAAAAAGTCACTCATCGACTTTCCTTCTGGTTCCAATAAGAAGCTTACAGGTCTAAAAAAGGTTTAATTTTTTTTTTTTTTTACATTTTACGGCTGTACAAAGTCCATATTTGACCTACTGAACAAATTTTTGTCCCAAAGGTCAAAAAGTAACTCATTGACGTTCCTTCTGGTTCCAATAAGTAGCTAAAAGTTCTACAAAAGGTTTTGTTTTTTTTAAGTTTTTTTTATTTATTTTTTTTATTTTTTTTTTTACATATTATGGCTGTACAAAGTCCATATTTGACCTACTGAATAATTTTTTTTTCCAAAGGTCAAAAAGTCACTCATTGACTTCCCTTCTGGTTCCAATAAGTAGCTTACAGGTCTAAAAAAGGTTTAATTTTTTTTTTTTTTTTTTTACATTTTACGGCTGTACAAAGTTCATATTTGACCTACTGAACAAATTTTTGTCCCAAAGCTCAAAAAGTCACTTATTGACTTTCCTTCTGATTCCAATTAGTAGCTAGAAGGTCTACAAAAGTTTTAATATATATATATATATATATATATATATATATATATATATATATATATATATATATATATATATATATATATATATATATATATATATATATATATATATATATATATATTTTTTTTTTTTTTTTTATTTTATTTTTTTTTTTTTACATATTATGGCTGTACAGAAGTCCATATTTGACCTACTGAACATACTTTTGTCCCAAAGGTCAAAAAGTCACTCATTGACTTTCCTTCTGCTTCCAATAAGTAGCTAAAAGGTCTACAAAAGGTTTTATTTTTTTTTATTTTTTACATGTTATGGCTGTACAAGAAGTCCATTTTTGACCTACTGAACACATTTTTGTCCCAAAGGTCAAAAAGTCACTCATTGACTTTCCTTCTGGTTCCAATAAGTAGCTAAAAGGTCTACAAAAGGTTAAAAAAAAAAAAAAATTATTTATTGTTATTTTATTTTTTTTACATATTATGGCTGTACAAAAGTCCATATTTGACCTACTGAACAAATTTTTGTCCCAAAGGTCAAAAAGTCACTCATTGACTTTCCTTCTGGTTCCAATAAGAAGCTTACAGGTCTAAAAAAGGTTTACATTTTTTAATTAAATTTTTTTTTTTAATACATATTATGGCTGTACAAGAAGTCCATATTTGACCTACTGAACAAATTTTTGTCCCAAAGGTCAAAAAGTCACTCATTGACTTTCCTTCTGGTTCCAATAAGTAGCTAAAAGGTCTACAAAAGGTTTAATTTTTTATAATTTTTTTTTTTTTTTTTTTTTTTTAAATATTATGGCTGTACAAAGTCTATATTTGACCTACTGAAAAAATGTTTGTCCCAAAGGTCAAAAAGTCACTCATTGACTTTCCGTCTGGTTCCAATAAGTAGCTAAAAGGTCTACAAAAGGTTTTAAATTTAAAAAAAAAAAAAATTTTTTTTTTTTTACATATAATGGCTGTACAAGAAGTCCATATTTGACCTACTGAACATTTTTTTGTCCCAAATGTCAAAAAGTAACTCATTGACTTTCCTTCTGGTTCCAATAAGTAGCTAAAAGGTCTACAAAAGGCTTTTAAAAAATAAAAATTATTTATTGTTATTTTTTTTTTTACATATTATGGCTGTACAAAGTCCATATTTGACCTACTGAACATACTTTTGTCCCAAAGGTCAAAAAGTCACTCATTGACTTTCCTTCAGGTTCCAATAAGTAGCTTACAGGTCTAAAAAAGGTTAAAAAAAAAATTTTTTTTACATTGTACGGCTTTACAAAGTCCATATTTGACCTACTGAACAAATTTTTGTCCCAAAGCTCAAAAAGTCACTCATTGACTTTCCTTCTGGTTCCAATTAGTAGCTAAAAGGTCTACAAAAGGTTTTATATATATATATATATATATATATATATATATATATATATATATATATATATATATATATATATATATATATATATATATATATATATATATATATTTTTTTTTTTTTCATATTATGGCTGTACAGAAGTCCATATTTGACCTACTGAACATACTTATGTCCCAAAGGTCAAAATGTCACTCATTGACTTTCCTTCTGGTTCCAATAAGTAGCTAAAAGGTCTACAAAAGGTTTTAATTTTTTTTCTTTTTACATGTTATGGCTGTACAAGAAGTCAATTTTTGACCCACTGAACAATTTTTTGTCCCAAAGATCAAAAAGTCACTCATTGACTTTCCTTCTGGTTCCAATAAGAAGCTTACAGGTCTAAAAAAGGTTTAAATTTTTTTTTTTTTTTTTTTTTTTTTTTTTTTTTTTACATTTTACGGCTGTACAAAGTCCATATTTGACCTACTGAACAAATTTTTGTCCCAAAGGTCAAAAAGTAACTCATTGACTTTCCTTCTGGTTCCAATAAGTAGCTAAAAGTTCTACAAAAGGTTTTTTTTTTTTTAAGTTTTTTTAATTTATTTTTTTGAATTTTTTTTTTACATATTATGGCTGTACAAAGTCCATAATTGACCTACTGAACAATTTTTTTTTCCAAAGGTCAAAAAGTCACTCATTGACTTCCCTTCTGGTTCCAATAAGTAGCTTACAGGTCTAAAAAAGGTTTAATTTATTTTATTTTTTTTACATTTTACGGCTGTACAAAGTTCATATTTGACCTACTGAACAAATTTTTGTCCCAAAGCTCAAAAAGTCACTTATTGACTTTCCTTCTGATTCCAATTAGTAGCTAGAAGGTCTACAAAATTTTTTTTTTTTTTTTTTTACTTGTTATGGCTGTACAAGAAGTCCATTTTTGACCTACTGAACATACTTTTGTCCCAAAGGTCAAAAAGTCACTCATTGACTTTCCTTCTGCTTCCAATAAGTAGCTAAAAGGTCTACAAAAGGTTAAAAAAAAAAAAAAAATTATTTATTGTTATTTTATTTTTTTTACATATTATGGCTGTACAAAAGTCCATATTTGACCTACTGAACAAATTTTTGTCCCAAAGGTCAAAAAGTCACTCATTGACTTTCCTTCTGGTTCCAATAAGAAGCTTACAGGTCTAAAAAAGGTTTACATTTTTTAATTAAATTTTTTTTTTTAATACATATTATGGCTGTACAAGAAGTCCATATTTGACCTACTGAACAAATTTTTGTCCCAAAGGTCAAAAAGTCACTCATTGACTTTCCGTCTGGTTCCAATAAGTAGCTAAAAGGTCTACAAAAGGTTTTAAATTTAAAAAAAAAAAAGTTTTTTTTTTTTTTTTTTTACATATAATGGCTGTACAAGAAGTCCATATTTGACCTACTGAACATTTTTTTGTCCCAAATGTCAAAAAGTAACTCATTGACTTTCCTTCTGGTTCCAATAAGTAGCTAAAAGGTCTACAAAAGGCTTTTAAAAAATAAAAATTATTTATTGTTATTTTTTTTTTTACATATTATGGCTGTACAAAGTCCATATTTGACCTACTGAACATACTTTTGTCCCAAAGGTCAAAAAGTCACTCATTGACTTTCCTTCTGGTTCCAATAAGTAGCTAAAAGGTCTACAAAAGGTTGTAATTTTTTTTTCTTTTTATATGTTATGGCTGTACAAGAAGTCAATTTTTGACCTACTGAACAAATTTTTGTCCCAAAGGTCAAAAAGTCACTCATTGACTTTCCTTCTGGTTCCAATTAGTAGCTAAAAGGTCTACAAAAGGTTTAATTTTTTTTTTTTTTTACACTTTACGGCTGTACAAAGTCCATATTTGACCTACTGAACAAATTTTTGTCCCAAAGCTCAAAAAGTCACTCATTGACTTTCCTTCTGGTTCCAATTAGTAGCTAAAAGGTCTACAAAAGTTTTTAATTTTTTTTCTTTTTACATGTTATGGCTGTACAAGAAGTCCATTTTTGACCCACTGAACAAATTTTTGTCCCAAAGGTCAAAAAGTCACTCATTGACTTTCCTTCTGGTTCCAATAAGAAGCTTACAGGTCTAAAAAAGGTTTTTTTTTTATTTATTTTTTTTTATTTTTTTTTAAAAGTTTTTTTTACATATTATGGCTGTACAAAGTCCATATTTGACCTACTGAACAATTTTTTGTTCCAAAGGTCAAAAAGTCACTCATTGACTTCCCTTCTGGTTCCAATAAGTAGCTTACAGGTCTAAAAAAGGGTTAATTTTTTTTTTTTTTTATATATACATATAATGGCTGTACAAGAAGTCCATATTTGACCTACTGAACAAATTTTTGTCCCAAAGGTCAAAAAGTCACTCAATGACTTTCCTTCTGGTTCCAATAAGTAGCTTACAGGTCTAAAAAATGTTTAATTTTTTTTTTTTTACATTGTACGGCTGTACAAAGTCCATATTTGACCTACTGAACAAATTTTTGTCCCAAAGCTCAAAAAGTCACTCATTGACTTTCCTTCTGGTTCCAATTAGTAGCTAAAAGGTCTACAAAAGGTTTTTATTTTTTTTTTTTTTTTTCATTTACATATTATGGCTGTACAAGAAGTCCATTTTTTACCCACTGAACAATTTTTTGTCCCAAAGGTCAAAAAGTCACTCATTGACTTTCCTTCTGGTTCCAATAAGAAGCTTTCAGGTCTAAAAAAGGTTTAATTTTTTTTTTTTTTTTTTTTTTACATTTTACGGCTGTACAAAGTCCATATTTGACCTACTGAACAAATGTTTGTCCCAAAGGTCAAAAAGTAACTCATTGACTTTCCTTCTGGTTCCAATAAGTAGCTAAAAGGTCTACAAAAGGTTTTTTTTTTTTTAAAGTTTTTTTTATTTTTTATTTTTTTATTTATTTTACATATTATTGCTGTACAAAGTCCATATTTGACCTACTGAACAATTTTTTGTTCCAAAGGTCAAAAAGTCACTCATTGACTTCCCTTCTGGTTCCAATAAGTAGCTTACAGGTCTAAAAAAGGGTAATTTTTTATTTTATTTTATTTTTTTACATTTTACGGCTGTACAAAGTTCATATTTGACCTACTGAACACATTTTTGTCCCAAAGCTCAAAAAGTCACTTATTGACTTTCCTTCTGATTCCAATTAGTAGCTAAAAGGTCTACAAAAGGTTTTATTTTTTTTTATTTTTACATGTTATGGCTGTAAAAGAAGTCCATTTTTGACCTACTGAACACATTTTTGTCCCAAAGGTCAAAAAGTCACTCATTGACTTTCCTTCTGGTTCCAATAAGTAGCTAAAAGGTCTACAAAAGGTTAAAAAAAAATATATATATATTTATTGTTATTTTTTTTTTTTTTTTACATATTATGGCTGTACAAGAAGTCCATATTTGACCTACTGAACAAATTTTTGTCCCAAAGGTCAAAAAGTCACTCATTGACTTTCCTTCTGGTCCCAATAAGAAGCTTACAGGTCTAAAAAAGGTTTACATTTTTTAATTTAACTTTTTTTTTTTTAATACATATTATGGCTGTACAAGAAGTCCATATTTGACCTACTGAACAAATTTTTGTCCCAAAGGTCAAAAAGTCACTCATTGACTTCCCTTCTGTTTCCAGTAAGTAGCTTACAGGTCTAAACAAGGTTTTTTTTTATTATTTGTTTATTTTTTTTCATATTATGGCTTTACAAAGTCTATATTTGACCTACTGAAAAAATGTTTGTCCCAAAGGTCAAAAAGTAACTCATTGACTTTCCGTCTGGTTCCAATAAGTAGCTAAAAGGTCTACAAAAGGTTTTAAATTAAAAAAAATATATATATTTATTTTTTTTTTACATATAATGGCTGTACAAGAAGTCCATATTTGACCTACTGAACAATTTTTTGTCCCAAATGTCAAAAAGTAACTCATTGACTTTCCTTCTGGTTCCAATAAGTAGCTAAAAGGTCTACAAAAGGCTTTTTAAAAAAAAAAAAATTACTTATTGTTTTTTTTTTTTTTTTACATATTATGGCTGTACAAAGTCCATATTTGACCTACTGAACAATTTTTTTTCCCAAAGGTCAAAAAGTCACTCATTGATTTCCCTTCTGATTCCAATAAGTAGCTTACATGTCTAAAGAAGGTTTAAGTTGTTTTTGTTTTTTTTGTTTTTTTTACATATTATGGCTGTACAAGAAGTCCATATTTGACCTACTGAACATACTTATGTCCCAAAGGTCAAAATGTCACTCATTGACTTTCCTTCTGGTTCCAATAAGTAGCTAAAAGGTCTACAAAAGGTTTAAATTTTTTTTCTTTTTACATGTTATGGCTGTACAAGAAGTCAATTTTTGACCCACTGAACAATTTTTTGTCCCAAAGATCAAAAAGTCACTCATCGACTTTCCTTCTGGTTCCAATAAGAAGCTTACAGGTCTAAAAAAGGTTTAATTTTTTTTTTTTTTTTTACATTTTACGGCTGTACAAAGTCCATATTTGACCTACTGAACAAATTTTTGTCCCAAAGGTCAAAAAGTAACTCATTGACGTTCCTTCTGGTTCCAATAAGTAGCTAAAAGTTCTACAAAAGGTTTTGTTTTTTTTAAGTTTTTTTTATTTATTTTTTTTTTTTTTTTTTTTTACATATTATGGCTGTACAAAGTCCATATTTGACCTACTGAATAATTTTTTTTTCCAAAGGTCAAAAAGTCACTCATTGACTTCCCTTCTGGTTCCAATAAGTAGCTTACAGGTCTAAAAAAGGTTTAATTTTTTTTTTTTTTTTTACATTTTACGGCTGTACAAAGTTCATATTTGACCTACTGAACAAATTTTTGTCCCAAAGCTCAAAAAGTCACTTATTGACTTTCCTTCTGATTCCAATAAGTAGCTTACAGGTCTAAAAAAGGGTAATTTTTCTTTTTTTTTTTTTTTTTTTTTTACATTTTACGGCTGTACAAAGTTCATATTTGACCTACTGAACACATTTTTGTCCCAAAGCTCAAAAAGTCACTTATTGACTTTCCTTCTGATTCCAATTAGTAGCTAAAAGGTCTACGAAAGGTTTTATTTTTTTTTATTTTTACATGTTATGGCTGTACAAGAAGTCCATTTTTGACCTACTGAACACATTTTTGTCCCAAAGGTCAAAAAGTCACTCATTGACTTTCCTTCTGGTTCCAATAAGTAGCTAAAAGGTCTACAAAAGGTTAAAAAAAATATATATATATTTATTGTTATTTTTTTTTTTTTACATATTATGGCTGTACAAGAAGTCCATATTTGACCTACTGAACAAATTTTTGTCCCAAAGGTCAAAAAGTCACTCATTGACTTTCCTTCTGGTCCCAATAAGAAGCTTACAGGTCTAAAAAAGGTTTACATTTTTTAATTTAACTTTTTTTTTTTAATACATATTATGGCTGTACAAGAAGTCCATATTTGACCTACTGAACAAATTTTTGTCCCAAAGGTCAAAAAGTCACTCATTGACTTCCCTTCTGTTTCCAGTAAGTAGCTTACAGGTCTAAACAAGGTTTTTTTTTTATTATTTGTTTATTTTTTACATATTATGGCTTTACAAAGTCTATATTTGACCTACTGAAAAAATGTTTGTCCCAAAGGTCAAAAAGTAACTCATTGACTTTCCGTCTGGTTCCAATAAGTAGCTAAAAGGTCTACAAAAGGTTTTAAATTAAAAAATATATATATATTTATTTTTTTTACATATAATGGCTGTACAAGAAGTCCATATTTGACCTACTGAACAATTTTTTGTCCCAAATGTCAAAAAGTAACTCATTGACTTTCCTTCTGGTTCCAATAAGTAGCTAAAAGGTCTACAAAAGGCTTTTTTTAAAAAAAAATTATTTATTGTTTTTTTTTTTTTTTTACATATTATGGCTGTACAAAGTCCATATTTGACCTACTGAACAATTTTTTGTCCCAAAGGTCAAAAAGTCACTCATTGATTTCCCTTCTGATTCCAATAAGTAGCTTACATGTCTAAAGAAGGTTTAAGTTGTTTTTGTTTTTTTTGTTTTTTTTACATATTATGGCTGTACAAGAAGTCCATATTTGACCTACTGAACAAATTTTTGTCCCAAAGGTCAAAAAGTCACTCATTGACTTTCCTTCTGGTTCCAATAAGTAGCTCACAGGTCTAAAAAAGGTTAAATTTTTTTTTTTTTTACATTGTACGGCTTTACAAAGTCCATATTTGACCTACTGAACAAATTTTTGTCCCAAAGCTCAAAAAGTCACTCATTGACTTTCCTTCTGGTTCCAATTAGTAGCTAAAAGGTCTACAAAAGGTTATATATATATATATATATATATATATATATATATATATATATATATATATATATATATATATATATATATATATATATATATATATATATATATATTTTTTTTTTTTTTTTTTTTTTTTTTTTTTTTTTTTCATATTATGGTTGTACAGAAGTCCATATTTGACCTACTGAACATACTTATGTCCCAAAGGTCAAAATGTCACTCATTGACTTTCCTTCTGGTTCCAATAAGTAGCTAAAAGGTCTACAAAAGGTTTAAATTTTTTTTCTTTTTACATGTTATGGCTGTACAAGAAGTCAATTTTTGACCCACTGAACAATTTTTTGTCCCAAAGATCAAAAAGTCACTCATTGACTTTCCTTCTGGTTCCAATAAGAAGCTTACAGGTCTAAAAAAGGTTTAATTTTTTTTTTTTTTTTACATTTTACGGCTGTACAAAGTCCATATTTGACCTACTGAACAAATTTTGTCCCAAAGGTCAAAAAGTAACTCATTGACGTTCCTTCTGGTTCCAATAAGTAGCTAAAAGTTCTACAAAAGGTTTTGTTTTTTTTAAGTTTTTTTTATTTATTTTTTTGAATTTTTTTTTTACATATTATGGCTGTACAAAGTCCATATTTGACCTACTGAATAATTTTTTTTTCCAAAGGTCAAAAAGTCACTCATTGACTTCCCTTCTGGTTCCAATAAGTAGCTTACAGGTCTAAAAAAGGTTTAATTTTTTTTTTTTTTTTTACATTTTACGGCTGTACAAAGTTCATATTTGACCTACTGAACAAATTTTTGTCCCAAAGCTCAAAAAGTCACTTATTGACATTCCTTCTGATTCCAATTAGTAGCTAGAAGGTCTACAAAAGTTTTAATATATATATATATATATATATATATATATATATATATATATATATATATATATATATATATATATATATATATATATATATATTTTTTTTTTTTTTTTTTTTTTTTTTTTTTTTTTTACATATTATGGCTGTACAGAAGTCCATATTTGACCTACTGAACATACTTTTGTCCCAAAGGTCAAAAAGTCACTCATTGACTTTCCTTCTGCTTCCAATAAGTAGCTAAAAGGTCTACAAAAGGTTTTATTTTTTTTTATTTTTACATGTTATGGCTGTACAAGAAGTCCATTTTTGACCTACTGAACACATTTTTGTCCCAAAGGTCAAAAAGTCACTCATTGACTTTCCTTCTGGTTCCAATAAGAAGCTTACAGGTCTAAAAAAGGTTAAAAAAAAAAAAAAATTATTTATTGTTATTTTATTTTTTTTACATATTATGGCTGTACAAAAGTCCATATTTGACCTACTGAACAAATTTTTGTCCCAAAGGTCAAAAAGTCACTCATTGACTTTCCTTCTGGTTCCAATAAGAAGCTTACAGGTCTAAAAAAGGTTTACATTTTTTAATTAAATTTTTTTTTTAATACATATTATGGCTGTACAAGAAGTCCATATTTGACCTACTGAACAAATTTTTGTCCCAAAGGTCAAAAAGTCACTCATTGACTTTCCTTCTGGTTCCAATAAGTAGCTAAAAGGTCTACAAAAGGTTTAATTTTTTATAATTTTTTTTTTTTTTTTTTTTTTTAAATATTATGGCTGTACAAAGTCTATATTTGACCTACTGAAAAAATGTTTGTCCCAAAGGTCAAAAAGTCACTCATTGACTTTCCGTCTGGTTCCAATAAGTAGCTAAAAGGTCTACAAAAGGTTTTAAATTAAAAAAAAAAAAAAAATTTTTTTTTTTACATATAATGGCTGTACAAGAAGTCCATATTTGACCTACTGAACATTTTTTTGTCCCAAATGTCAAAAAGTCACTCATTGACTTTCCGTCTGGTTCCAATAAGTAGCTAAAAGGTCTACAAAAGGTTTTAAATTTAAAAAAAAAAAAATATTTTTTTTTTTTACATATAATGGCTGTACAAGAAGTCCATATTTGACCTACTGAACATTTTTTTGTCCCAAATGTCAAAAAGTCACTCATTGACTTTCCTTTTGGTTCCAATAAGAAGCTTACAGGTCTAAAAAAGGTTTAAATTTTTTTTTTTTTTTTTTTTTTTTTTTTTTACATTTTACGGCTGTACAAAGTCCATATTTGACCTACTGAACATTTTTTTGTCCCAAATGTCAAAAAGTCACTCATTGACTTTCCTTCTGGTTCCAATAAGAAGCTTACAGGTCTAAAAAAGGTTTAAATTTTTTTTTTTTTTTTTTTTTTTTTTTTACATATTATGGCTGTACAAAGTCCATATTTGACCTACTGAACAATTTTTTTTTCCAAAGGTCAAAAAGTCACTCATTGACTTCCCTTCTGGTTCCAATAAGTAGCTTACAGGTCTAAAAAAGGTTTAATTTATTTATTTTTTTTTACATTTTACGGCTGTACAAAGTTCATATTTGACCTACTGAACAAATTTTTGTCCCAAAGCTCAAAAAGTCACTTATTGACTTTCCTTCTGATTCCAATTAGTAGCTAGAAGGTCTACAAAAATTTTTTTTTTTTTTTTTTTTTACATGTTATGGCTGTACAAGAAGTCCATTTTTGACCTACTGAACATACTTTTGTCCCAAAGGTCAAAAAGTCACTCATTGACTTTCCTTCTGCTTCCAATAAGTAGCTAAAAGGTCTACAAAAGGTTTTTTTTTTTTTTTTTTTTTACATGTTATGGCTGTACAAGAAGTCCATTTTTGACCTACTGAACACATTTTTGTCCCAAAGGTCAAAAAGTCACTCATTGACTTTCCTTCTGGTTCCAATAAGTAGCTAAAAGGTCTACAAAAGGTTAAAAAAAAAAAAAATTATTTATTGTTATTTTATTTTTTTTACATATTATGGCTGTACAAAAGTCCATATTTGACCTACTGAACAAATTTTTGTCCCAAAGGTCAAAAAGTCACTCATTGACTTTCCTTCTGGTTCCAATAAGTAGCTAAAAGGTCTACAAAAGGTTTTAAATTTAAAAAAAAAAAAAATTTTTTTTTTTTTTTTACATATAATGGCTGTACAAGAAGTCCATATTTGACCTACTGAACATACTTTTGTCCCAAAGGTCAAAAAGTCACTCATTGACTTTCCTTCTGGTTCCAATAAGTAGCTAAAAGGTCTACAAAAGGTTGTAATTTTTTTTTCTTTTTATATGTTATGGCTGTACAAGAAGTCAATTTTTGACCTACTGAACAAATTTTTGTCCCAAAGGTCAAAAAGTCACTCATTGACTTTCCTTCTGGTTCCAATTAGTAGCTAAAAGGTCTACAAAAGGTTTTAATTTTTTTTCTTTTTACATGTTATGGCTGTACAAGAAGTCCATTTTTGACCCACTGAACAAATTTTTGTCCCAAAGGTCAAAAAGTCACTCATTGACTTTCCTTCTGGTTCCAATAAGAAGCTTACAGGTCTAAAAAAGGTTTTTTTTTTATTTTTTTATTTTTATTTTTTTTTTAAAGTTTTTTTTACATATTATGGCTGTACAAAGTCCATATTTGACCTACTGAACAATTTTTTGTTCCAAAGGTCAAAAAGTCACTCATTGACTTCCCTTCTGGTTCCAATAAGTAGCTTACAGGTCTAAAAAAGGGTTAATTTTTTTTTTTTTTTATATATACATATAATGGCTGTACAAGAAGTCCATATTTGACCTACTGAACAAATTTTTGTCCCAAAGGTCAAAAAGTCACTCAATGACTTTCCTTCTGGTTCCAATAAGTAGCTTACAGGTCTAAAAAATGTTTAATTTTTTTTTTTTTTACATTGTACGGCTGTACAAAGTCCATATTTGACCTACTGAACAAATTTTTGTCCCAAAGCTCAAAAAGTCACTCATTGACTTTCCTTCTGGTTCCAATTAGTAGCTAAAAGGTCTACAAAAGGTTTTTATTTTTTTTATTTTTTTTTATTTACATATTATGGCTGTACAAGAAGTCCATTTTTTACCCACTGAACAATTTTTTGTCCCAAAGGTCAAAAAGTCACTCATTGACTTTCCTTCTGGTTCCAATAAGAAGCTTTCAGGTCTAAAAAAGGTTAAATTTTTTTTTTTTTTTTTTTTTTTTACATTTTACGGCTGTACAAAGTCCATATTTGACCTACTGAACAAATGTTTGTCCCAAAGGTCAAAAAGTAACTCATTGACTTTCCTTCTGGTTCCAATAAGTAGCTAAAAGGTCTACAAAAGGTTTTTTTTTTTTAAAGTTTTTTTTATTTTTTATTTTTGTATTTATTTTACATATTATGGCTGTACAAAGTCCATATTTGACCTACTGAACAATTTTTTGTTCCAAAGGTCAAAAAGTCACTCATTGACTTCCCTTCTGGTTCCAATAAGTAGCTTACAGGTCTAAAAAAGGGTGATTTTTTTTTTTTTTTTTTTTTTTACATTTTACGGCTGTACAAAGTTCATATTTGACCTACTGAACACATTTTTGTCCCAAAGCTCAAAAAGTCACTTATTGACTTTCCTTCTGATTCCAATTAGTAGCTAAAAGGTCTACAAAAGGTTTTTATTTTTTTTATTTTTACATGTTATGGCTGTACAAGAAGTCCATTTTTGACCTACTGAACACATTTTTGTCCCAAAGGTCAAAAAGTCACTCATTGACTTTCCTTCTGGTTCCAATAAGTAGCTAAAAGGTCTACAAAAGGTTAAAAAAATTTATATATATTTATTGTTATTTTTTTTTTTTTACATATTATGGCTGTACAAGAAGTCCATATTTGACCTACTGAACAAATTTTTGTCCCAAAGGTCAAAAAGTCACTCATTGACTTTCCTTCTGGTCCCAATAAGAAGCTTACAGGTCTAAAAAAGGTTTACATTTTTTAATTTAACTTTTTTTTTTTTAATACATATTATGGCTGTACAAGAAGTCCATATTTGACCTACTGAACAAATTTTTGTCCCAAAGGTCAAAAAGTCACTCATTGACTTCCCTTCTGTTTCCAGTAAGTAGCTTACAGGTCTAAACAAGGTTTTTTTTTTATTATTTGTTTATTTTTTACATATTATGGCTTTACAAAGTCTATATTTGACCTACTGAAAAAATGTTTGTCCCAAAGGTCAAAAAGTAACTCATTGACTTTCCGTCTGGTTCCAATAAGTAGCTAAAAGGTCTACAAAAGGTTTTAAATTAAAAAAAATATATATATTTATTTTTTTTACATATAATGGCTGTACAAGAAGTCCATATTTGACCTACTGAACAATTTTTTGTCCCAAATGTCAAAAAGTAACTCATTGACTTTCCTTCTGGTTCCAATAAGTAGCTAAAAGGTCTACAAAAGGCTTTTTAAAAAAAAAAAATTATTTATTGTTTTTTTTTTTTTTTTTACATATTATGGCTGTACAAAGTCCATATTTGACCTACTGAACAATTTTTTGTCCCAAAGGTCAAAAAGTCACTCATTGATTTCCCTTCTGATTCCAATAAGTAGCTTACATGTCTAAAGAAGGTTTAAGTTGTTTTTGTTTTTTTTGTTTTTTTTACATATTATGGCTGTACAAGAAGTCCATATTTGACCTACTGAACAAATTTTTGTCCCAAAGGTCAAAAAGTCACTCATTGACTTTCCTTCTGGTTCCAATAAGTAGCTTACAGGTCTAAAAAAGGTTAAATTTTTTTTTTTTTTACATTGTACGGCTTTACAAAGTCCATATTTGACCTACTGAACAAATTTTTGTCCCAAAGCTCAAAAAGTCACTCATTGACGTTCCTTCTGGTTCCAATAAGTAGCTAAAAGTTCTACAAAAGGTTTTGTTTTTTTTAAGTTTTTTTTATTTATTTTTTTGAATTTTTTTTTTACATATTATGGCTGTACAAAGTCCATATTTGACCTACTGAATAATTTTTTTTTCCAAAGGTCAAAAAGTCACTCATTGACTTCCCTTCTGGTTCCAATAAGTAGCTTACAGGTCTAAAAAAGGTTTAATTTTTTTTTTTTTTTTTACATTTTACGGCTGTACAAAGTTCATATTTGACCTACTGAACAAATTTTTGTCCCAAAGCTCAAAAAGTCACTTATTGACTTTCCTTCTGATTCCAATTAGTAGCTAGAAGGTCTACAAAAGTTTTAATATATATATATATATATATATATATATATATATATATATATATATATATATATATATATATATATATATATATATATATATATATATATATATATATATATATATATATATATATATATATATATATATATATATATATATATATATATATATATATTTTTTTTTTTTTTTTTTTTTTTTTTTTTTTTTTACATATTATGGCTGTACAGAAGTCCATATTTGACCTACTGAACATACTTTTGTCCCAAAGGTCAAAAAGTCACTCATTGACTTTCCTTCTGCTTCCAATAAGTAGCTAAAAGGTCTACAAAAGGTTTTATTTTTTTTTATTTTTACATGTTATGGCTGTACAAGAAGTCCATTTTTGACCTACTGAACACATTTTTGTCCCAAAGGTCAAAAAGTCACTCATTGACTTTCCTTCTGGTTCCAATAAGTAGCTAAAAGGTCTACAAAAGGTTAAAAAAAAAAAAAATTATTTATTGTTATTTTATTTTTTTTACATATTATGGCTGTACAAAAGTCCATATTTGACCTACTGAACAAATTTTTGTCCCAAAGGTCAAAAAGTCACTCATTGACTTTCCTTCTGGTTCCAATAAGAAGCTTACAGGTCTAAAAAAGGTTTACATTTTTTAATTAAATTTTTTTTTAAATACATATTATGGCTGTACAAGAAGTCCATATTTGACCTACTGAACAAATTTTTGTCCCAAAGGTCAAAAAGTCACTCATTGACTTTCCTTCTGGTTCCAATAAGTAGCTAAAAGGTCTACAAAAGGTTTAATTTTTTATAATTTTTTTTTTTTTTTTTTTAAATATTATGGCTGTACAAAGTCTATATTTGACCTACTGAAAAAATGTTTGTCCCAAAGGTCAAAAAGTCACTCATTGACTTTCCGTCTGGTTCCAATAAGTAGCTAAAAGGTCTACAAAAGGTTTTAAATAAAAAAAAAAAAAAATATATATATTTTTTTTTTACATATAATGGCTGTACAAGAAGTCCATATTTGACCTACTGAACATTTTTTTGTCCCAAACGTCAAAAAGTCACTCATTGACTTTCCGTCTGGTTCCAATAAGTAGCTTACAGGTCTAAAAAAGGTTTAAATTTTTTTTTTTTTTTTTTTTTTTTTTTTACATTTTACGGCTGTACAAAGTCCATATTTGACCTACTGAACAAATTTTTGTCCCAAAGGTCAAAAAGTAACTCATTGACTTTCCTTCTGGTTCCAATAAGTAGCTAAAAGTTCTACAAAAGGTTAAAAAAATTTATATATATTTATTGTTATTTTTTTTTTTTTACATATTATGGCTGTACAAGAAGTCCATATTTGACCTACTGAACAAATTTTTGTCCCAAAGGTCAAAAAGTCACTCATTGACTTTCCTTCTGGTCCCAATAAGAAGCTTACAGGTCTAAAAAAGGTTTACATTTTTTAATTTAACTTTTTTTTTTTTAATACATATTATGGCTGTACAAGAAGTCCATATTTGACCTACTGAACAAATTTTTGTCCCAAAGGTCAAAAAGTCACTCATTGACTTCCCTTCTGTTTCCAGTAAGTAGCTTACAGGTCTAAACAAGGTTTTTTTTTTTATTATTTGTTTATTTTTTACATATTATGGCTTTACAAAGTCTATATTTGACCTACTGAAAAAATGTTTGTCCCAAAGGTCAAAAAGTAACTCATTGACTTTCCGTCTGGTTCCAATAAGTAGCTAAAAGGTCTACAAAAGGTTTTAAATTAAAAAAAATATATATATTTATTTTTTTTACATATAATGGCTGTACAAGAAGTCCATATTTGACCTACTGAACAATTTTTTGTCCCAAATGTCAAAAAGTAACTCATTGACTTTCCTTCTGGTTCCAATAAGTAGCTAAAAGGTCTACAAAAGGCTTTTTAAAAAAAAAAAATTATTTATTGTTTTTTTTTTTTTTTTTACATATTATGGCTGTACAAAGTCCATATTTGACCTACTGAACAATTTTTTGTCCCAAAGGTCAAAAAGTCACTCATTGATTTCCCTTCTGATTCCAATAAGTAGCTTACATGTCTAAAGAAGGTTTAAGTTGTTTTTGTTTTTTTTGTTTTTTTTACATATTATGGCTGTACAAGAAGTCCATATTTGACCTACTGAACAAATTTTTGTCCCAAAGGTCAAAAAGTCACTCATTGACTTTCCTTCTGGTTCCAATAAGTAGCTTACAGGTCTAAAAAAGGTTAAATTTTTTTTTTTTTTACATTGTACGGCTTTACAAAGTCCATATTTGACCTACTGAACAAATTTTTGTCCCAAAGCTCAAAAAGTCACTCATTGACGTTCCTTCTGGTTCCAATAAGTAGCTAAAAGTTCTACAAAAGGTTTTGTTTTTTTTAAGTTTTTTTTATTTATTTTTTTGAATTTTTTTTTTACATATTATGGCTGTACAAAGTCCATATTTGACCTACTGAATAATTTTTTTTTCCAAAGGTCAAAAAGTCACTCATTGACTTCCCTTCTGGTTCCAATAAGTAGCTTACAGGTCTAAAAAAGGTTTAATTTTTTTTTTTTTTTTACATTTTACGGCTGTACAAAGTTCATATTTGACCTACTGAACAAATTTTTGTCCCAAAGCTCAAAAAGTCACTTATTGACTTTCCTTCTGATTCCAATTAGTAGCTAGAAGGTCTACAAAAGTTTTAATATATATATATATATATATATATATATATATATATATATATATATATATATATATATATATATATATATATATATATATATATATATATATATATATATATATATATATATATATATATATATATATTTTTTTTTTTTTTTTTTTTTTTTTTTTTTTTTACATATTATGGCTGTACAGAAGTCCATATTTGACCTACTGAACATACTTTTGTCCCAAAGGTCAAAAAGTCACTCATTGACTTTCCTTCTGCTTCCAATAAGTAGCTAAAAGGTCTACAAAAGGTTTTATTTTTTTTTATTTTTACATGTTATGGCTGTACAAGAAGTCCATTTTTGACCTACTGAACACATTTTTGTCCCAAAGGTCAAAAAGTCACTCATTGACTTTCCTTCTGGTTCCAATAAGTAGCTAAAAGGTCTACAAAAGGTTAAAAAAAAAAAAAATTATTTATTGTTATTTTATTTTTTTTACATATTATGGCTGTACAAAAGTCCATATTTGACCTACTGAACAAATTTTTGTCCCAAAGGTCAAAAAGTCACTCATTGACTTTCCTTCTGGTTCCAATAAGAAGCTTACAGGTCTAAAAAAGGTTTACATTTTTTAATTAAATTTTTTTTTAAATACATATTATGGCTGTACAAGAAGTCCATATTTGACCTACTGAACAAATTTTTGTCCCAAAGGTCAAAAAGTCACTCATTGACTTTCCGTCTGGTTCCAATAAGTAGCTAAAAGGTCTACAAAAGGTTTTAAATTAAAAAAAAAAAAAAAATATATATTTTTTTTTTACATATAATGGCTGTACAAGAAGTCCATATTTGACCTACTGAACATTTTTTTGTCCCAAACGTCAAAAAGTCACTCATTGACTTTCCGTCTGGTTCCAATAAGTAGCTTACAGGTCTAAAAAAGGTTTAAATTTTTTTTTTTTTTTTTTTTTTTTTTTTACATTTTACGGCTGTACAAAGTCCATATTTGACCTACTGAACAAATTTTTGTCCCAAAGGTCAAAAAGTAACTCATTGACTTTCCTTCTGGTTCCAATAAGTAGCTAAAAGTTCTACAAAAGGTTTTTTTTTTTTAAAGTTTTTTTTATTTATTTTTTTGAATTTTTTTTTTACATATTATGGCTGTACAAAGTCCATATTTGACCTACTGAACAATTTTTTTTTCCAAAGGTCAAAAAGTCACTCATTGACTTCCCTTCTGGTTCCAATAAGTAGCTTACAGGTCTAAAAAAGGTTTAATTTATTTTTTTTTTTTTACATTTTACGGCTGTACAAAGTTCATATTTGACCTACTGAACAAATTTTTGTCCCAAAGCTCAAAAAGTCACTTATTGACTTTCCTTCTGATTCCAATTAGTAGCTAGAAGGTCTACAAAACTTTTTTTTTTTTTTTTTTTTACATGTTATGGCTGTACAAGAAGTCCATTTTTGACCTACTGAACATACTTTTGTCCCAAAGGTCAAAAAGTCACTCATTGACTTTCCTTCTGCTTCCAATAAGTAGCTAAAAGGTCTACAAAAGGTTAAAAAAAAAAAAAAAATTATTTATTGTTATTTTATTTTTTTACATATTATGGCTGTACAAAAGTCCATATTTGACCTACTGAACAAATTTTTGTCCCAAAGGTCAAAAAGTCACTCATTGACTTTCCTTCTGGTTCCAATAAGAAGCTTACAGGTCTAAAAAAGGTTTACATTTTTTAATTAAATTTTTTTTTAATACATATTATGGCTGTACAAGAAGTCCATATTTGACCTACTGAACAAATTTTTGTCCCAAAGGTCAAAAAGTCACTCATTGACTTTCCGTCTGGTTCCAATAAGTAGCTAAAAGGTCTACAAAAGGTTTTAAATTTAAAAAAAAAAAATTTTTTTTTTTTTTTTTACATATAATGGCTGTACAAGAAGTCCATATTTGACCTACTGAACATTTTTTTGTCCCAAATGTCAAAAAGTAACTCATTGACTTTCCTTCTGGTTCCAATAAGTAGCTAAAAGGTCTACAAAAGGCTTTTAAAAAATAAAAATTATTTATTGTTATTTTTTTTTTTTACATATTATGGCTGTACAAAGTCCATATTTGACCTACTGAACATACTTTTGTCCCAAAGGTCAAAAAGTCACTCATTGACTTTCCTTCTGGTCCCAATAAGAAGCTTACAGGTCTAAAAAAGGTTTACATTTTTTAATTTAACTTTTTTTTTTTAATACATATTATGGCTGTACAAGAAGTCCATATTTGACCTACTGAACAAATTTTTGTCCCAAAGGTCAAAAAGTCACTCATTGACTTCCCTTCTGTTTCCAGTAAGTAGCTTACAGGTCTAAACAAGGTTTTTTTTTTATTATTTGTTTATTTTTTACATATTATGGCTTTACAAAGTCTATATTTGACCTACTGAAAAAATGTTTGTCCCAAAGGTCAAAAAGTAACTCATTGACTTTCCGTCTGGTTCCAATAAGTAGCTAAAAGGTCTACAAAAGGTTTTAAATTAAAAAATATATATATATTTATTTTTTTTACATATAATGGCTGTACAAGAAGTCCATATTTGACCTACTGAACAATTTTTTGTCCCAAATGTCAAAAAGTAACTCATTGACTTTCCTTCTGGTTCCAATAAGTAGCTAAAAGGTCTACAAAAGGCTTTTTTTAAAAAAAAATTATTTATTGTTTTTTTTTTTTTTTTACATATTATGGCTGTACAAAGTCCATATTTGACCTACTGAACAATTTTTTGTCCCAAAGGTCAAAAAGTCACTCATTGATTTCCCTTCTGATTCCAATAAGTAGCTTACATGTCTAAAGAAGGTTTAAGTTGTTTTTGTTTTTTTTGTTTTTTTTACATATTATGGCTGTACAAGAAGTCCATATTTGACCTACTGAACAAATTTTTGTCCCAAAGGTCAAAAAGTCACTCATTGACTTTCCTTCTGGTTCCAATAAGTAGCTCACAGGTCTAAAAAAGGTTAAATTTTTTTTTTTTTTACATTGTACGGCTTTACAAAGTCCATATTTGACCTACTGAACAAATTTTTGTCCCAAAGCTCAAAAAGTCACTCATTGACTTTCCTTCTGGTTCCAATTAGTAGCTAAAAGGTCTACAAAAGGTTATATATATATATATATATATATATATATATATATATATATATATATATATATATATATATATATATATATATATATATATATATATATATATTTTTTTTTTTTTTTTTTTTTTTTTTTTTTTTTTTTCATATTATGGTTGTACAGAAGTCCATATTTGACCTACTGAACATACTTATGTCCCAAAGGTCAAAATGTCACTCATTGACTTTCCTTCTGGTTCCAATAAGTAGCTAAAAGGTCTACAAAAGGTTTAAATTTTTTTTCTTTTTACATGTTATGGCTGTACAAGAAGTCAATTTTTGACCCACTGAACAATTTTTTGTCCCAAAGATCAAAAAGTCACTCATTGACTTTCCTTCTGGTTCCAATAAGAAGCTTACAGGTCTAAAAAAGGTTTAATTTTTTTTTTTTTTTTACATTTTACGGCTGTACAAAGTCCATATTTGACCTACTGAACAAATTTTGTCCCAAAGGTCAAAAAGTAACTCATTGACGTTCCTTCTGGTTCCAATAAGTAGCTAAAAGTTCTACAAAAGGTTTTGTTTTTTTTAAGTTTTTTTTATTTATTTTTTTGAATTTTTTTTTTACATATTATGGCTGTACAAAGTCCATATTTGACCTACTGAATAATTTTTTTTTCCAAAGGTCAAAAAGTCACTCATTGACTTCCCTTCTGGTTCCAATAAGTAGCTTACAGGTCTAAAAAAGGTTTAATTTTTTTTTTTTTTTTTACATTTTACGGCTGTACAAAGTTCATATTTGACCTACTGAACAAATTTTTGTCCCAAAGCTCAAAAAGTCACTTATTGACATTCCTTCTGATTCCAATTAGTAGCTAGAAGGTCTACAAAAGTTTTAATATATATATATATATATATATATATATATATATATATATATATATATATATATATATATATATATATATATATATATATATATTTTTTTTTTTTTTTTTTTTTTTTTTTTTTTTTTTACATATTATGGCTGTACAGAAGTCCATATTTGACCTACTGAACATACTTTTGTCCCAAAGGTCAAAAAGTCACTCATTGACTTTCCTTCTGCTTCCAATAAGTAGCTAAAAGGTCTACAAAAGGTTTTATTTTTTTTTATTTTTACATGTTATGGCTGTACAAGAAGTCCATTTTTGACCTACTGAACACATTTTTGTCCCAAAGGTCAAAAAGTCACTCATTGACTTTCCTTCTGGTTCCAATAAGAAGCTTACAGGTCTAAAAAAGGTTAAAAAAAAAAAAAAATTATTTATTGTTATTTTATTTTTTTTACATATTATGGCTGTACAAAAGTCCATATTTGACCTACTGAACAAATTTTTGTCCCAAAGGTCAAAAAGTCACTCATTGACTTTCCTTCTGGTTCCAATAAGAAGCTTACAGGTCTAAAAAAGGTTTACATTTTTTAATTAAATTTTTTTTTTAATACATATTATGGCTGTACAAGAAGTCCATATTTGACCTACTGAACAAATTTTTGTCCCAAAGGTCAAAAAGTCACTCATTGACTTTCCTTCTGGTTCCAATAAGTAGCTAAAAGGTCTACAAAAGGTTTAAATTTTTTTTCTTTTTACATGTTATGGCTGTACAAGAAGTCAATTTTTGACCCACTGAACAATTTTTTGTCCCAAAGATCAAAAAGTCACTCATTGACTTTCCTTCTGGTTCCAATAAGAAGCTTACAGGTCTAAAAAAGGTTTAATTTTTTTTTTTTTTTTACATTTTACGGCTGTACAAAGTCCATATTTGACCTACTGAACAAATTTTGTCCCAAAGGTCAAAAAGTAACTCATTGACGTTCCTTCTGGTTCCAATAAGTAGCTAAAAGTTCTACAAAAGGTTTTGTTTTTTTTAAGTTTTTTTTATTTATTTTTTTGAATTTTTTTTTTACATATTATGGCTGTACAAAGTCCATATTTGACCTACTGAATAATTTTTTTTTCCAAAGGTCAAAAAGTCACTCATTGACTTCCCTTCTGGTTCCAATAAGTAGCTTACAGGTCTAAAAAAGGTTTAATTTTTTTTTTTTTTTTTACATTTTACGGCTGTACAAAGTTCATATTTGACCTACTGAACAAATTTTTGTCCCAAAGCTCAAAAAGTCACTTATTGACATTCCTTCTGATTCCAATTAGTAGCTAGAAGGTCTACAAAAGTTTTAATATATATATATATATATATATATATATATATATATATATATATATATATATATATATATATATATATATATATATATATATTTTTTTTTTTTTTTTTTTTTTTTTTTTTTTTTTTTTACATATTATGGCTGTACAGAAGTCCATATTTGACCTACTGAACATACTTTTGTCCCAAAGGTCAAAAAGTCACTCATTGACTTTCCTTCTGCTTCCAATAAGTAGCTAAAAGGTCTACAAAAGGTTTTATTTTTTTTTATTTTTACATGTTATGGCTGTACAAGAAGTCCATTTTTGACCTACTGAACACATTTTTGTCCCAAAGGTCAAAAAGTCACTCATTGACTTTCCTTCTGGTTCCAATAAGAAGCTTACAGGTCTAAAAAAGGTTAAAAAAAAAAAAAAATTATTTATTGTTATTTTATTTTTTTTACATATTATGGCTGTACAAAAGTCCATATTTGACCTACTGAACAAATTTTTGTCCCAAAGGTCAAAAAGTCACTCATTGACTTTCCTTCTGGTTCCAATAAGAAGCTTACAGGTCTAAAAAAGGTTTACATTTTTTAATTAAATTTTTTTTTTAATACATATTATGGCTGTACAAGAAGTCCATATTTGACCTACTGAACAAATTTTTGTCCCAAAGGTCAAAAAGTCACTCATTGACTTTCCTTCTGGTTCCAATAAGTAGCTAAAAGGTCTACAAAAGGTTTAATTTTTTATAATTTTTTTTTTTTTTTTTTTTTTAAATATTATGGCTGTACAAAGTCTATATTTGACCTACTGAAAAAATGTTTGTCCCAAAGGTCAAAAAGTCACTCATTGACTTTCCGTCTGGTTCCAATAAGTAGCTAAAAGGTCTACAAAAGGTTTTAAATTAAAAAAAAAAAAAAAATTTTTTTTTTTACATATAATGGCTGTACAAGAAGTCCATATTTGACCTACTGAACATTTTTTTGTCCCAAATGTCAAAAAGTCACTCATTGACTTTCCGTCTGGTTCCAATAAGTAGCTAAAAGGTCTACAAAAGGTTTTAAATTTAAAAAAAAAAAAATATTTTTTTTTTTTACATATAATGGCTGTACAAGAAGTCCATATTTGACCTACTGAACATTTTTTTGTCCCAAATGTCAAAAAGTCACTCATTGACTTTCCTTCTGGTTCCAATAAGAAGCTTACAGGTCTAAAAAAGGTTTAAATTTTTTTTTTTTTTTTTTTTTTTTTTTTTACATTTTACGGCTGTACAAAGTCCATATTTGACCTACTGAACATTTTTTTGTCCCAAATGTCAAAAAGTCACTCATTGACTTTCCTTCTGGTTCCAATAAGAAGCTTACAGGTCTAAAAAAGGTTTAAATTTTTTTTTTTTTTTTTTTTTTTTTTTTACATATTATGGCTGTACAAAGTCCATATTTGACCTACTGAACAATTTTTTTTTCCAAAGGTCAAAAAGTCACTCATTGACTTCCCTTCTGGTTCCAATAAGTAGCTTACAGGTCTAAAAAAGGTTTAATTTATTTATTTTTTTTTACATTTTACGGCTGTACAAAGTTCATATTTGACCTACTGAACAAATTTTTGTCCCAAAGCTCAAAAAGTCACTTATTGACTTTCCTTCTGATTCCAATTAGTAGCTAGAAGGTCTACAAAAATTTTTTTTTTTTTTTTTTTTTACATGTTATGGCTGTACAAGAAGTCCATTTTTGACCTACTGAACATACTTTTGTCCCAAAGGTCAAAAAGTCACTCATTGACTTTCCTTCTGCTTCCAATAAGTAGCTAAAAGGTCTACAAAAGGTTTTTTTTTTTTTTTTTTTTTACATGTTATGGCTGTACAAGAAGTCCATTTTTGACCTACTGAACACATTTTTGTCCCAAAGGTCAAAAAGTCACTCATTGACTTTCCTTCTGGTTCCAATAAGTAGCTAAAAGGTCTACAAAAGGTTAAAAAAAAAAAAAATTATTTATTGTTATTTTATTTTTTTTACATATTATGGCTGTACAAAAGTCCATATTTGACCTACTGAACAAATTTTTGTCCCAAAGGTCAAAAAGTCACTCATTGACTTTCCTTCTGGTTCCAATAAGTAGCTAAAAGGTCTACAAAAGGTTTTAAATTTAAAAAAAAAAAAAAATTTTTTTTTTTTTTTACATATAATGGCTGTACAAGAAGTCCATATTTGACCTACTGAACATACTTTTGTCCCAAAGGTCAAAAAGTCACTCATTGACTTTCCTTCTGGTTCCAATAAGTAGCTAAAAGGTCTACAAAAGGTTGTAATTTTTTTTTCTTTTTATATGTTATGGCTGTACAAGAAGTCAATTTTTGACCTACTGAACAAATTTTTGTCCCAAAGGTCAAAAAGTCACTCATTGACTTTCCTTCTGGTTCCAATTAGTAGCTAAAAGGTCTACAAAAGGTTTTAATTTTTTTTCTTTTTACATGTTATGGCTGTACAAGAAGTCCATTTTTGACCCACTGAACAAATTTTTGTCCCAAAGGTCAAAAAGTCACTCATTGACTTTCCTTCTGGTTCCAATAAGAAGCTTACAGGTCTAAAAAAGGTTTTTTTTTTATTTTTTTATTTTTATTTTTTTTTTAAAGTTTTTTTTACATATTATGGCTGTACAAAGTCCATATTTGACCTACTGAACAATTTTTTGTTCCAAAGGTCAAAAAGTCACTCATTGACTTCCCTTCTGGTTCCAATAAGTAGCTTACAGGTCTAAAAAAGGGTTAATTTTTTTTTTTTTTTATATATACATATAATGGCTGTACAAGAAGTCCATATTTGACCTACTGAACAAATTTTTGTCCCAAAGGTCAAAAAGTCACTCAATGACTTTCCTTCTGGTTCCAATAAGTAGCTTACAGGTCTAAAAAATGTTTAATTTTTTTTTTTTTTACATTGTACGGCTGTACAAAGTCCATATTTGACCTACTGAACAAATTTTTGTCCCAAAGCTCAAAAAGTCACTCATTGACTTTCCTTCTGGTTCCAATTAGTAGCTAAAAGGTCTACAAAAGGTTTTTATTTTTTTTATTTTTTTTTATTTACATATTATGGCTGTACAAGAAGTCCATTTTTTACCCACTGAACAATTTTTTGTCCCAAAGGTCAAAAAGTCACTCATTGACTTTCCTTCTGGTTCCAATAAGAAGCTTTCAGGTCTAAAAAAGGTTAAATTTTTTTTTTTTTTTTTTTTTTTTACATTTTACGGCTGTACAAAGTCCATATTTGACCTACTGAACAAATGTTTGTCCCAAAGGTCAAAAAGTAACTCATTGACTTTCCTTCTGGTTCCAATAAGTAGCTAAAAGGTCTACAAAAGGTTTTTTTTTTTTAAAGTTTTTTTTATTTTTTATTTTTGTATTTATTTTACATATTATGGCTGTACAAAGTCCATATTTGACCTACTGAACAATTTTTTGTTCCAAAGGTCAAAAAGTCACTCATTGACTTCCCTTCTGGTTCCAATAAGTAGCTTACAGGTCTAAAAAAGGGTGATTTTTTTTTTTTTTTTTTTTTTTACATTTTACGGCTGTACAAAGTTCATATTTGACCTACTGAACACATTTTTGTCCCAAAGCTCAAAAAGTCACTTATTGACTTTCCTTCTGATTCCAATTAGTAGCTAAAAGGTCTACAAAAGGTTTTTATTTTTTTTATTTTTACATGTTATGGCTGTACAAGAAGTCCATTTTTGACCTACTGAACACATTTTTGTCCCAAAGGTCAAAAAGTCACTCATTGACTTTCCTTCTGGTTCCAATAAGTAGCTAAAAGGTCTACAAAAGGTTAAAAAAATTTATATATATTTATTGTTATTTTTTTTTTTTTACATATTATGGCTGTACAAGAAGTCCATATTTGACCTACTGAACAAATTTTTGTCCCAAAGGTCAAAAAGTCACTCATTGACTTTCCTTCTGGTCCCAATAAGAAGCTTACAGGTCTAAAAAAGGTTTACATTTTTTAATTTAACTTTTTTTTTTTTAATACATATTATGGCTGTACAAGAAGTCCATATTTGACCTACTGAACAAATTTTTGTCCCAAAGGTCAAAAAGTCACTCATTGACTTCCCTTCTGTTTCCAGTAAGTAGCTTACAGGTCTAAACAAGGTTTTTTTTTTATTATTTGTTTATTTTTTACATATTATGGCTTTACAAAGTCTATATTTGACCTACTGAAAAAATGTTTGTCCCAAAGGTCAAAAAGTAACTCATTGACTTTCCGTCTGGTTCCAATAAGTAGCTAAAAGGTCTACAAAAGGTTTTAAATTAAAAAAAATATATATATTTATTTTTTTTACATATAATGGCTGTACAAGAAGTCCATATTTGACCTACTGAACAATTTTTTGTCCCAAATGTCAAAAAGTAACTCATTGACTTTCCTTCTGGTTCCAATAAGTAGCTAAAAGGTCTACAAAAGGCTTTTTAAAAAAAAAAAATTATTTATTGTTTTTTTTTTTTTTTTTACATATTATGGCTGTACAAAGTCCATATTTGACCTACTGAACAATTTTTTGTCCCAAAGGTCAAAAAGTCACTCATTGATTTCCCTTCTGATTCCAATAAGTAGCTTACATGTCTAAAGAAGGTTTAAGTTGTTTTTGTTTTTTTTGTTTTTTTTACATATTATGGCTGTACAAGAAGTCCATATTTGACCTACTGAACAAATTTTTGTCCCAAAGGTCAAAAAGTCACTCATTGACTTTCCTTCTGGTTCCAATAAGTAGCTTACAGGTCTAAAAAAGGTTAAATTTTTTTTTTTTTTACATTGTACGGCTTTACAAAGTCCATATTTGACCTACTGAACAAATTTTTGTCCCAAAGCTCAAAAAGTCACTCATTGACGTTCCTTCTGGTTCCAATAAGTAGCTAAAAGTTCTACAAAAGGTTTTGTTTTTTTTAAGTTTTTTTTATTTATTTTTTTGAATTTTTTTTTTACATATTATGGCTGTACAAAGTCCATATTTGACCTACTGAATAATTTTTTTTTCCAAAGGTCAAAAAGTCACTCATTGACTTCCCTTCTGGTTCCAATAAGTAGCTTACAGGTCTAAAAAAGGTTTAATTTTTTTTTTTTTTTTTACATTTTACGGCTGTACAAAGTTCATATTTGACCTACTGAACAAATTTTTGTCCCAAAGCTCAAAAAGTCACTTATTGACTTTCCTTCTGATTCCAATTAGTAGCTAGAAGGTCTACAAAAGTTTTAATATATATATATATATATATATATATATATATATATATATATATATATATATATATATATATATATATATATATATATATATATATATATATATATATATATATATATATATATATATATATATATATATATATATATATATATATATATTTTTTTTTTTTTTTTTTTTTTTTTTTTTTTTTTACATATTATGGCTGTACAGAAGTCCATATTTGACCTACTGAACATACTTTTGTCCCAAAGGTCAAAAAGTCACTCATTGACTTTCCTTCTGCTTCCAATAAGTAGCTAAAAGGTCTACAAAAGGTTTTATTTTTTTTTATTTTTACATGTTATGGCTGTACAAGAAGTCCATTTTTGACCTACTGAACACATTTTTGTCCCAAAGGTCAAAAAGTCACTCATTGACTTTCCTTCTGGTTCCAATAAGTAGCTAAAAGGTCTACAAAAGGTTAAAAAAAAAAAAATTATTTATTGTTATTTTATTTTTTTTACATATTATGGCTGTACAAAAGTCCATATTTGACCTACTGAACAAATTTTTGTCCCAAAGGTCAAAAAGTCACTCATTGACTTTCCTTCTGGTTCCAATAAGAAGCTTACAGGTCTAAAAAAGGTTTACATTTTTTAATTAAATTTTTTTTTAAATACATATTATGGCTGTACAAGAAGTCCATATTTGACCTACTGAACAAATTTTTGTCCCAAAGGTCAAAAAGTCACTCATTGACTTTCCTTCTGGTTCCAATAAGTAGCTAAAAGGTCTACAAAAGGTTTAATTTTTTATAATTTTTTTTTTTTTTTTTTTAAATATTATGGCTGTACAAAGTCTATATTTGACCTACTGAAAAAATGTTTGTCCCAAAGGTCAAAAAGTCACTCATTGACTTTCCGTCTGGTTCCAATAAGTAGCTAAAAGGTCTACAAAAGGTTTTAAATAAAAAAAAAAAAAAATATATATATTTTTTTTTTACATATAATGGCTGTACAAGAAGTCCATATTTGACCTACTGAACATTTTTTTGTCCCAAACGTCAAAAAGTCACTCATTGACTTTCCGTCTGGTTCCAATAAGTAGCTTACAGGTCTAAAAAAGGTTTAAATTTTTTTTTTTTTTTTTTTTTTTTTTTTACATTTTACGGCTGTACAAAGTCCATATTTGACCTACTGAACAAATTTTTGTCCCAAAGGTCAAAAAGTAACTCATTGACTTTCCTTCTGGTTCCAATAAGTAGCTAAAAGTTCTACAAAAGGTTAAAAAAATTTATATATATTTATTGTTATTTTTTTTTTTTTACATATTATGGCTGTACAAGAAGTCCATATTTGACCTACTGAACAAATTTTTGTCCCAAAGGTCAAAAAGTCACTCATTGACTTTCCTTCTGGTCCCAATAAGAAGCTTACAGGTCTAAAAAAGGTTTACATTTTTTAATTTAACTTTTTTTTTTTTAATACATATTATGGCTGTACAAGAAGTCCATATTTGACCTACTGAACAAATTTTTGTCCCAAAGGTCAAAAAGTCACTCATTGACTTCCCTTCTGTTTCCAGTAAGTAGCTTACAGGTCTAAACAAGGTTTTTTTTTTTATTATTTGTTTATTTTTTACATATTATGGCTTTACAAAGTCTATATTTGACCTACTGAAAAAATGTTTGTCCCAAAGGTCAAAAAGTAACTCATTGACTTTCCGTCTGGTTCCAATAAGTAGCTAAAAGGTCTACAAAAGGTTTTAAATTAAAAAAAATATATATATTTATTTTTTTTACATATAATGGCTGTACAAGAAGTCCATATTTGACCTACTGAACAATTTTTTGTCCCAAATGTCAAAAAGTAACTCATTGACTTTCCTTCTGGTTCCAATAAGTAGCTAAAAGGTCTACAAAAGGCTTTTTAAAAAAAAAAAATTATTTATTGTTTTTTTTTTTTTTTTTACATATTATGGCTGTACAAAGTCCATATTTGACCTACTGAACAATTTTTTGTCCCAAAGGTCAAAAAGTCACTCATTGATTTCCCTTCTGATTCCAATAAGTAGCTTACATGTCTAAAGAAGGTTTAAGTTGTTTTTGTTTTTTTTGTTTTTTTTACATATTATGGCTGTACAAGAAGTCCATATTTGACCTACTGAACAAATTTTTGTCCCAAAGGTCAAAAAGTCACTCATTGACTTTCCTTCTGGTTCCAATAAGTAGCTTACAGGTCTAAAAAAGGTTAAATTTTTTTTTTTTTTACATTGTACGGCTTTACAAAGTCCATATTTGACCTACTGAACAAATTTTTGTCCCAAAGCTCAAAAAGTCACTCATTGACGTTCCTTCTGGTTCCAATAAGTAGCTAAAAGTTCTACAAAAGGTTTTGTTTTTTTTAAGTTTTTTTTATTTATTTTTTTGAATTTTTTTTTTACATATTATGGCTGTACAAAGTCCATATTTGACCTACTGAATAATTTTTTTTTCCAAAGGTCAAAAAGTCACTCATTGACTTCCCTTCTGGTTCCAATAAGTAGCTTACAGGTCTAAAAAAGGTTTAATTTTTTTTTTTTTTTTTACATTTTACGGCTGTACAAAGTTCATATTTGACCTACTGAACAAATTTTTGTCCCAAAGCTCAAAAAGTCACTTATTGACTTTCCTTCTGATTCCAATTAGTAGCTAGAAGGTCTACAAAAGTTTTAATATATATATATATATATATATATATATATATATATATATATATATATATATATATATATATATATATATATATATATATATATATATATATATATATATATATATATATATATATATATATATATATATATATATTTTTTTTTTTTTTTTTTTTTTTTTTTTTTTTTTTTACATATTATGGCTGTACAGAAGTCCATATTTGACCTACTGAACATACTTTTGTCCCAAAGGTCAAAAAGTCACTCATTGACTTTCCTTCTGCTTCCAATAAGTAGCTAAAAGGTCTACAAAAGGTTTTATTTTTTTTTATTTTTACATGTTATGGCTGTACAAGAAGTCCATTTTTGACCTACTGAACACATTTTTGTCCCAAAGGTCAAAAAGTCACTCATTGACTTTCCTTCTGGTTCCAATAAGTAGCTAAAAGGTCTACAAAAGGTTAAAAAAAAAAAAAATTATTTATTGTTATTTTATTTTTTTTACATATTATGGCTGTACAAAAGTCCATATTTGACCTACTGAACAAATTTTTGTCCCAAAGGTCAAAAAGTCACTCATTGACTTTCCTTCTGGTTCCAATAAGAAGCTTACAGGTCTAAAAAAGGTTTACATTTTTTAATTAAATTTTTTTTTAAATACATATTATGGCTGTACAAGAAGTCCATATTTGACCTACTGAACAAATTTTTGTCCCAAAGGTCAAAAAGTCACTCATTGACTTTCCTTCTGGTTCCAATAAGTAGCTAAAAGGTCTACAAAAGGTTTAATTTTTTATAATTTTTTTTTTTTTTTTTTTAAATATTATGGCTGTACAAAGTCTATATTTGACCTACTGAAAAAATGTTTGTCCCAAAGGTCAAAAAGTCACTCATTGACTTTCCGTCTGGTTCCAATAAGTAGCTAAAAGGTCTACAAAAGGTTTTAAATTAAAAAAAAAAAAAAAATATATATTTTTTTTTTACATATAATGGCTGTACAAGAAGTCCATATTTGACCTACTGAACATTTTTTTGTCCCAAACGTCAAAAAGTCACTCATTGACTTTCCGTCTGGTTCCAATAAGTAGCTTACAGGTCTAAAAAAGGTTTAAATTTTTTTTTTTTTTTTTTTTTTTTTTTACATTTTACGGCTGTACAAAGTCCATATTTGACCTACTGAACAAATTTTTGTCCCAAAGGTCAAAAAGTAACTCATTGACTTTCCTTCTGGTTCCAATAAGTAGCTAAAAGTTCTACAAAAGGTTTTTTTTTTTTAAAGTTTTTTTTATTTATTTTTTTGAATTTTTTTTTTACATATTATGGCTGTACAAAGTCCATATTTGACCTACTGAACAATTTTTTTTTCCAAAGGTCAAAAAGTCACTCATTGACTTCCCTTCTGGTTCCAATAAGTAGCTTACAGGTCTAAAAAAGGTTTAATTTATTTTTTTTTTTTTACATTTTACGGCTGTACAAAGTTCATATTTGACCTACTGAACAAATTTTTGTCCCAAAGCTCAAAAAGTCACTTATTGACTTTCCTTCTGATTCCAATTAGTAGCTAGAAGGTCTACAAAACTTTTTTTTTTTTTTTTTTTTACATGTTATGGCTGTACAAGAAGTCCATTTTTGACCTACTGAACATACTTTTGTCCCAAAGGTCAAAAAGTCACTCATTGACTTTCCTTCTGCTTCCAATAAGTAGCTAAAAGGTCTACAAAAGGTTAAAAAAAAAAAAAAAATTATTTATTGTTATTTTATTTTTTTACATATTATGGCTGTACAAAAGTCCATATTTGACCTACTGAACAAATTTTTGTCCCAAAGGTCAAAAAGTCACTCATTGACTTTCCTTCTGGTTCCAATAAGAAGCTTACAGGTCTAAAAAAGGTTTACATTTTTTAATTAAATTTTTTTTTAATACATATTATGGCTGTACAAGAAGTCCATATTTGACCTACTGAACAAATTTTTGTCCCAAAGGTCAAAAAGTCACTCATTGACTTTCCGTCTGGTTCCAATAAGTAGCTAAAAGGTCTACAAAAGGTTTTAAATTTAAAAAAAAAAAATTTTTTTTTTTTTTTTTACATATAATGGCTGTACAAGAAGTCCATATTTGACCTACTGAACATTTTTTTGTCCCAAATGTCAAAAAGTAACTCATTGACTTTCCTTCTGGTTCCAATAAGTAGCTAAAAGGTCTACAAAAGGCTTTTAAAAAATAAAAATTATTTATTGTTATTTTTTTTTTTTACATATTATGGCTGTACAAAGTCCATATTTGACCTACTGAACATACTTTTGTCCCAAAGGTCAAAAAGTCACTCATTGACTTTCCTTCTGGTTCCAATAAGTAGCTAAAAGGTCTACAAAAGGTTGTAATTTTTTTTTCTTTTTATATGTTATGGCTGTACAAGAAGTCAATTTTTGACCTACTGAACAAATTTTTGTCCCAAAGGTCAAAAAGTCACTCATTGACTTTCCTTCTGGTTCCAATTAGTAGCTAAAAGGTCTACAAAAGGTTTTAATTTTTTTTCTTTTTACATGTTATGGCTGTACAAGAAGTCCATTTTTGACCCACTGAACAAATTTTTGTCCCAAAGGTCAAAAAGTCACTCATTGACTTTCCTTCTGGTTCCAATAAGAAGCTTACAGGTCTAAAAAAGGTTTTTTTTTTATTTTTTTATTTTTATTTTTATTTTAAAGTTTTTTTTACATATTATGGCTGTACAAAGTCCATATTTGACCTACTGAACAATTTTTTGTTCCAAAGGTCAAAAAGTCACTCATTGACTTCCCTTCTGGTTCCAATAAGTAGCTTACAGGTCTAAAAAAGGGTTAATTTTTTTTTTTTTTTTTATATATACATATAATGGCTGTACAAGAAGTCCATATTTGACCTACTGAACAAATTTTTGTCCCAAAGGTCAAAAAGTCACTCAATGACTTTCCTTCTGGTTCCAATAAGTAGCTTACAGGTCTAAAAAAATTTTAAATTTTTTTTTTTTTACATTGTACGGCTGTACAAAGTCCATATTTGACCTACTGAACAAATTTTTGTCCCAAAGCTCAAAAAGTCACTCATTGACTTTCCTTCTGGTTCCAATTAGTAGCTAAAAGGTCTACAAAAGGTTTTTATTTTTTTTATTTTTTTTTATTTACATATTATGGCTGTACAAGAAGTCCATTTTTTACCCACTGAACAATTTTTTGTCCCAAAGGTCAAAAAGTCACTCATTGACTTTCCTTCTGGTTCCAATAAGAAGCTTTCAGGTCTAAAAAAGGTTTAATTTTTTTTTTTTTTTTTTTTTTTACATTTTACGGCTGTACAAAGTCCATATTTGACCTACTGAACAAATGTTTGTCCCAAAGGTCAAAAAGTAACTCATTGACTTTCCTTCTGGTTCCAATAAGTAGCTAAAAGGTCTACAAAAGGTTTTTTTTTTTTAAAGTTTTTTTTATTTTTTATTTTTGTATTTATTTTACATATTATGGCTGTACAAAGTCCATATTTGACCTACTGAACAATTTTTTGTTCCAAAGGTCAAAAAGTCACTCATTGACTTCCCTTCTGGTTCCAATAAGTAGCTTACAGGTCTAAAAAAGGGTAATTTTTTATTTTTTTTTATTTTTTTTTTACATTTTACGGCTGTACAAAGTTCATATTTGACCTACTGAACACATTTTTGTCCCAAAGCTCAAAAAGTCACTTATTGACTTTCCTTCTGATTCCAATTAGTAGCTAAAAGGTCTACAAAAGGTTTTTATTTTTTTTATTTTTACATGTTATGGCTGTACAAGAAGTCCATTTTTGACCTACTGAACACATTTTTGTCCCAAAGGTCAAAAAGTCACTCATTGACTTTCCTTCTGGTTCCAATAAGTAGCTAAAAGGTCTACAAAAGGTTAAAAAAAATATATATATATATTTATTGTTATTTTTTTTTTTTTTACATATTATGGCTGTACAAGAAGTCCATATTTGACCTACTGAACAAATTTTTGTCCCAAAGGTCAAAAAGTCACTCATTGACTTTCCTTCTGGTCCCAATAAGAAGCTTACAGGTCTAAAAAAGGTTTACATTTTTTAATTTAACTTTTTTTTTTTAATACATATTATGGCTGTACAAGAAGTCCATATTTGACCTACTGAACAAATTTTTGTCCCAAAGGTCAAAAAGTCACTCATTGACTTCCCTTCTGTTTCCAGTAAGTAGCTTACAGGTCTAAACAAGGTTTTTTTTTTATTATTTGTTTATTTTTTACATATTATGGCTTTACAAAGTCTATATTTGACCTACTGAAAAAATGTTTGTCCCAAAGGTCAAAAAGTAACTCATTGACTTTCCGTCTGGTTCCAATAAGTAGCTAAAAGGTCTACAAAAGGTTTTAAATTAAAAAATATATATATATTTATTTTTTTTACATATAATGGCTGTACAAGAAGTCCATATTTGACCTACTGAACAATTTTTTGTCCCAAATGTCAAAAAGTAACTTATTGACTTTCCTTCTGGTTCCAATAAGTAGCTAAAAGGTCTACAAAAGGCTTTTTAAAAAAAAAATTTATTTATTGTTTTTTTTTTTTTTTTTACATATTATGGCTGTACAAAGTCCATATTTGACCTACTGAACAATTTTTTGTCCCAAAGGTCAAAAAGTCACTCATTGATTTCCCTTCTGATTCCAATAAGTAGCTTACATGTCTAAAGAAGGTTTAAGTTGTTTTTGTTTTTTTTGTTTTTTTTACATATTATGGCTGTACAAGAAGTCCATATTTGACCTACTGAACAAATTTTTGTCCCAAAGGTCAAAAAGTCACTCATTGACTTTCCTTCTGGTTCCAATAAGTAGCTTACAGGTCTAAAAAAGGTTAAATTTTTTTTTTTTTTACATTGTACGGCTTTACAAAGTCCATATTTGACCTACTGAACAAATTTTTGTCCCAAAGCTCAAAAAGTCACTCATTGACTTTCCTTCTGGTTCCAATTAGTAGCTAAAAGGTCTACAAAAGGTTTTATATATATATATATATATATATATATATATATATATATATATATATATATATATATATATATATATATATATATATATATATATATATATATATATATATATATATATTTTTTTTTTTTTTTTTTTTTTTCATATTATGGCTGTACAGAAGTCCATATTTGACCTACTGAACATACTTATGTCCCAAAGGTCAAAATGTCACTCATTGACTTTCCTTCTGGTTCCAATAAGTAGCTAAAAGGTCTACAAAAGGTTTAAATTTTTTTTCTTTTTACATGTTATGGCTGTACAAGAAGTCAATTTTTGACCCACTGAACAATTTTTTGTCCCAAAGATCAAAAAGTCACTCATTGACTTTCCTTCTGGTTCCAATAAGAAGCTTACAGGTCTAAAAAAGGTTTAATTTTTTTTTTTTTTTACATTTTACGGCTGTACAAAGTCCATATTTGACCTACTGAACAAATTTTTGTCCCAAAGGTCAAAAAGTAACTCATTGACGTTCCTTCTGGTTCCAATAAGTAGCTAAAAGTTCTACAAAAGGTTTTGTTTTTTTTAAGTTTTTTTTATTTATTTTTTTGAAATTTTTTTTTACATATTATGGCTGTACAAAGTCCATATTTGACCTACTGAATAATTTTTTTTTCCAAAGGTCAAAAAGTCACTCATTGACTTCCCTTCTGGTTCCAATAAGTAGCTTACAGGTCTAAAAAAGTTTTAATATATATATATATATATATATATATATATATATATATATATATATATATATATATATATATATATATATATATATATATATATATATATATATATATATTTTTTTTTTTTTTTTTTTTTTACATATTATGGCTGTACAGAAGTCCATATTTGACCTACTGAACATACTTTTGTCCCAGAGGTCAAAAAGTCACTCATTGACTTTCCTTCTGCTTCCAATAAGTAGCTAAAAGGTCTACAAAAGGTTTTATTTTTTTTTATTTTTACATGTTATGGCTGTACAAGAAGTCCATTTTTGACCTACTGAACACATTTTTGTCCCAAAGGTCAAAAAGTCACTCATTGACTTTCCTTCTGGTTCCAATAAGTAGCTAAAAGGTCTACAAAAGGTTTGAAAAAAAAAAAAAAATATTTATTGTTATTTTTTTTTTTTTTACATATTATGGCTGTACAAGAAGTCCATATTTGACCTACTGAACAAGTTTTTGTCCCAAAGGTCAAAAAGTCACTCATTGACTTTCCTTCCGGTTCCAATTAGTAGCTAAAAGGTCTACAAAAGGTTTTTTTTTTTTAAAGGTTTTTTTATTTTATTTTTTTATTTTTTTTACATATTATGGCTGTACAAAGTCCATATTTGACCTACTGAACAATTTTTTGTTCCAAAGGTCAAAAAGTCACTCATTGACTTCCCTTCTGGTTCCAATAAGTAGCTTACAGGTCTAAAAAAGGTTTAAATGTTTTTTTTTTTAATTTTTTTTTTTTTTTATACATATTATGGCTGTACAAGAAGTCCATATTTGACCTACTGAACACATTTTTGTCCCAAAGGTCAAAAAGTCACTCATTGACTTTCCTTCTGGTTCCAATAAGTAGCTTACAGGTCTAAAAAAGGTTTATTTGTTTTTTTATTTTGTTACATTTTACGGCTGTACAAAGTTCATATTTTACCTACTGAACAAATTTTTGTCCCAAAACTCAAAAAGTCACTCATTGACTTTCCTTCTGGTTCCAATAAGTAGCTTACAGGTCTAAAAAAGGTTTATTTTTTTTATTTTTATTTTTACATATTATGGCTGTACAGAAGTCCATATTTGACCTACTGAACATACTTTTGTCCCAAAGGTCAAAAAGTAACTCATTGACTTTCCTTCTGGTTCCAATAAGTAGCTAAAAGGTCTACAAAAGGCTTTTTAAAAAAAAAAAAAATTATTTATTGTTATTTTTTTTTTTTTACATATTATGGCTGTACAAAGTCCATATTTGACCTACTGAACACTTTTTTGTCCCAAAGGTCAAAAAGTCACTCATTGATTTCCCTTCTGATTCCAATCAGTAGCTTTCAGGTCTAAAAAAGGTTTAAGTTTTTTTATTTTTTTTATTTTTTTTTTACATATAATGGCTGTACAAAGTCCATATTTGACCTACTGAACATACTTTTGTCCCAAAGGTCAAAAAGTCACTCATTGACTTTCCTTCTGGTTCAAATAAGTAGCTTACAGGTCTAAAAAAGGTTAAATTTTTTTTTTTTTTTTACATATTATGGCTGTACAAAGTCCATATTTGACCTACTGTACAATTTTTTGTCCCAAAGGTCAAAAAGTCACTCATTGACTTCCCTTCTGGTTCCAATAAGTAGCTTACAGGTCTAAAAAAGGTTTAATTTTTTTTTTTTTTTATACATATAATGGCTGTACAAGAAGTCCATATTTGACCTACTGAACAAATTTTTGTCCCAAAGGTAAAAAAGTCACTCATTGACTTTCCTTCTGGTTCCAATAAGTAGCTTACAGGTCTAAAAAAGGTTTAATTTTTTTTTTTTTTTTTTTTACATTTTACGGCTGTACAAAGTCCATATTTGACCTACTGAACATACTTTTGTCCCAAAGGTCAAAAAGTCACTCATTGACTTTCCTTCTGGTTCAAATAAGTAGCTTACAGGTCTAAAAAAGGTTAAATTTTTTTTTTTTTTTTACATATTATGGCTGTACAAAGTCCATATTTGACCTACTGAACAATTTTTTGTCCCAAAGGTCAAAAAGTCACTCATTGACTTCCCTTCTGGTTCCAATAAGTAGCTTACAGGTCTAAAAAAGGTTTAATTTTTTTTTTTTTTATACATATAATGGCTGTACAAGAAGTCCATATTTGACCTACTGAACAAATTTTTGTCCCAAAGGTAAAAAAGTCACTCATTGACTTTCCTTCTGGTTCCAATAAGTAGCTTACAGGTCTAAAAAAGGTTTAATTTTTTTTTTTTTACATTGTACGGCTGTACAAAGTCCATATTTGACATACTGAACAAATTTTTGTCCCAAAGCTCAAAAAGTCACTCATTGACTTTCCTTCTGGTTCCAATTAGTAGCTAAAAGGTCTACAAAAGGTTTAATTTTTTTTCTTTTTACATGTTATGGCTGTACAAGAAGTCCATTTTTTACCCACTGAACAATTTTTTGTCCCAAAGGTCAAAAAGTCACTCATTGACTTTCCTTCTGGTTCCAATAAGAAGCTTACAGGTCTAAAAAAGGTTTAAATTTTTTTTTTTTTTTTTTTTACATTTTACGGCTGTACAAAGTCCATATTTGACCTACTGAACAAATTTTTGTCCCAAAGGTCAAAAAGTAACTCATTGACTTTCCTTCTGGTTCCAATAAGTAGCTAAAAGGTCTACAAAAGTTTTTTTTTTTTTTAGTTTTTTTAAAAAAAATTTTTTAATTTTTTTTACATATTATGGCTGTACAAAGTCCATATTTGACCTACTGAACAATTTTTTGTTCCAAAGGTCAAAAAGTCACTCATTGACTTCCCTTCTGGTTCCAATAAGTAGCTTACAGGTCTAAAAAAGGGTTAATTTTTTTTTTTTTTTTTTTTTTTTTACATTTTACGGCTGTACAAAGTTCATATTTGACCTACTGAACAAATTTTTGCCCCCAGAGCTCAAAAAGTCACTCATTGACTTTCCTTCTGGTTCAAATAAGTAGCTTACAGGTCTAAAAAAGGTTAAAAATTTTTTTTTTTTTTTTTTACATATTATGGCTGTACAAAGTCCATATTTGACCTACTGAACAATTTTTTGTCCCAAAGGTCAAAAAGTCACTCATTGACTTCCCTTCTGGTTCCAATAAGTAGCTTACAGGTCTAAAAAAGGTTTAATTTTTTTTTTTTTTTTTATACATATAATGGCTGTTCAAGAAGTCCATATTTGACCTACTGAACAAATTTTTGTCCCAAAGGTCAAAAAGTCACTCATTGACTTTCCTTCTGGTTCCAATAAGTAGCTTACAGGTCTAAAAAAGGTTTAATTTTTTTTTTTTACATTGTACGGCTGTACAAAGTCCATATTTGACCTACTGAACAAATTTTTGTCCCAAAGCTCAAAAAGTCACTCATTGACTTTCCTTCTGGTTCCAATTAGTAGCTAAAAGGTCTACAAAAGGTTTAATTTTTTTTCTTTTTACATGTTATGGCTGTACAAGAAGTCCATTTTTTACCCACTGAACAATTTTTTGTCCCAAAGGTCAAAAAGTCACTCATTGACTTTCCTTCTGGTTCCAATAAGAAGCTTTCAGGTCTAAAAAAGGTTTAATTTTTTTTTTTTTTTTTACATTTTACGGCTGTACAAAGTCCATATTTGACCTACTGAACAAATTTTTGTCCCAAAGGTCAAAAAGTAACTCATTGACTTTCCTTCTGGTTCCAATAAGTAGCTAAAAGGTCTACAAAAGGTTTTTTTTTTTTTAAAGTTTTTTTTATTTATTTATTTTTTTTTTTTTACATATTATGGCTGTACAAAGTCCATATTTGACCTACTGAACAATTTTTTGTTCCAAAGGTCAAAAAGTCACTCATTGACTTCCCTTCTGGTTCCAATAAGTAGCTTACAGGTCTAAAAAAGGTTTTTTTTTGTTTTTTTTTTTTTTTTTTTACATATTATGGCTGAACAAAGTTCATATTTGACCTACTGAACAAATTTTTGTCCCAAAGCTCAAAAAGTCACTTATTGACTTTCCTTCTGATTCCAATTAGTAGCTTAAAGGTCTAAAAAAGGTTAAATTTTTTTTTTTTTTTTTTTTTTTTTTTACATTTTACGGCTGTACAAAGTCCATATTTGACCTACTGAACAAATTTTTGTCCCAAAGGTCAAAAAGTCACTCATTGACTTCCCTTCTGGTTCCAATTAATTGACTTCCCTTCTGATTCCAATTTTTAGCTTACAGGTCTAAAAAAGGTTTAAATTTAAAAAACATTTTTTTTTTAAAAATACATATTATGGCTGTACAAGAAGTCCATATTTGACCTCCTGAACAAATTGTTGTCCCAAAGGTCAAAAAGTCACTCATTGACTTTCCTTCTGGTTCCAATTAGTAGCTAAAAGGTCTACAAAAGGTTTAATATATATATATATATATTTTACATATTATGGCTTTACAGATGTCCATATTTGACCTACTGAACATACTTTTGTCCCAAAGGTCAAAAAGTCACTCATTGATTTCCCTTCTGATTCCAATAAGTAGCTAAAAGGTCTACAAAAGGTTTAAAAAATTTTTTTTTTTTTTTTTTTTTTACGTTATGGCTGTACACGAAGTCCATATTTGACCTACTGAAAAAATGTTTGTCCCAAAGGTCAAAAAAGTCACTCACTGATTTCCCTTTTGATTCCAATAAGTAGCTAAAAGGTCTACAAAAGGTTTATTTTTTTATTATATTTTTTATTTTATTTTTTTTACATATTATGGCTGTACAAAGTCTATATTTGACCTACTGAAAAAAAGTTTGTCCCAAAGGTCAAAAAGTCACTCATTGACTTTCCGTCTGGTTCCAATAAGTAGCTAAAAGGTCTACAAAAGGTTTTAAATTCAAAAAAAAAAAAAAATTTTTAATTTTTTTTATACATATTATGGCTGTACAAGAAGTCCATATTTGACCTACTGAACAAATTTTCGTCCCAAAGATCAAAAAGTAACTCATTGACTTTCCTTCTGGTTCCAATAAGTAGCTAAAAGGTCTACAAAAGGTTTATTTTTTTATTTTATTTTTTATTTTATTTTTTTTACATATTATGGCTGTACAAAGTCTATATTTGACCTACTGAAAAAATGTTTGTCCCAAAGGTCAAAAAGTCACTCATTGACTTTCCGTCTGGTTCCAATAAGTAGCTAAAAGGTCTACAAAAGGTTTTAAATTTTTTTTTTATTTTTTTATTTATTTTTTTATACATATTATGGCTGTACAAGAAGTCCATATTTGACCTACTGAACAAATTTTCGTCCCAAAGATCAAAAAGTAACTCATTGACTTTCCTTCTGGTTCCAATAAGTAGCTAAAAGGTCTACAAAAGGTTGTAATTTTTTTTTCTTTACATATTATGGCTGTACAGAAGTCCATATTTGACCTACTGAAATTGTTTTTGTCCCAAAGGTCAAAAAGTCACTCATTGACTTTCCGTCTGGTTCCAATAAGTAGCTAAAAGGTCTACAAAAGGTTTTAAATTTTTTTTTTTTTTTTTTTTTTTTTTTTTTTTTTTTTTACATATAATGGCTGTACAAGGAGTCCATATTTGACCTACTGAACAATTTTTTGTCCCAAATGTCAAAAAGTAACTCATTGACTTTCCTTCTGGTTCCAATAAGTAGCTAAAATGTCTACAAAAGGCTTTTTAAAAAAAAAAATGTATTTATTTTATTTTTTTTTTTTTTACATATTATAGCTGTACAAAGTCCATAATTGACCTACTGAACACTTTTTTGTCCCAAAGGTCAAAAAGTCACTCATTGGTTTCCCTTCTGATTCCAATAAGTAGCTTACAGGTCTAAAGAAGGTTTAAGTTTTTTTTAGTTTTTTTTTACATATTATGGCTGTACAAGAAGTCCATATTTGACCTACTGAGCAAATTTTTGTCCCAAAGGTCAAAAAGTCACTTATTGACTTCCCTTCTGATTCCAATCAGTAGCTTTCAGGTCTAAAGAAGGTTTAAGTTTTTTTTTTTTTTTTTTTTTTACATATAATGGCTGTACAAGATGTCCATATTTGACCTACTGAGCAAATTTTTGTCCCAAAGGTCAAAAAGTCACTCATTGACTTTCCTTCTGGTTCAAATAAGTAGCTTACAGGTCTAAAAAAGGTTTAATTTTTTTTTTTTTTTAACATTTTACGGATGTACAAAGTCCATATTTGACCTACTGAACAATTTTTTGTTCCAAAGGTCAAAAAGTCACTCATTGATTTCCCTTCTGATTCCAATAAGTAGCTTACAGGTCTAAAGAAGATTTAAGTTTTTTTTTTTTTTTTTTTTTTACATATTATGGCTGTACAAAGTCCATATTTGACCTACTGAACAAATTTTTGTCCCAAAGGTCAAAAAGTAATTCATTGACTTTCCTTCTGGTTTCAATAAGTAGCTAAAAGGTCTACAAAAGGTTTTTTTTTTAAAGTTTTTTTTTTTTTTTTTTTTTTTTTTTTTTTTTTACATATAATGGCTGTAAAAGAAGTCCTTTTTTGACCCACTGAACAAATTTTTGTCCCAAAGGTCAAACAGTCACTCATTGACTTTCCTTCTGGTTCCAATAAGTAGCTAAAAGGTCTAAAAAAGGTTTAATTTTTTTTTATTTTTTTATTTTTTTTATACATATTATGGCTGTACAAGAAGTCCCTATGTGACCTACTGAAAAAATGTTTGTCCCAAAGGTCAAAAAGTCACTCATTGATTTCCCTTCTGATTCCAATAAGTAGCTTACAGGTCTAAAAAAGGTTTAATTTTTCTTTTTTTTTTTTTACATATTATGGCTGTACAAGAAGTCCATATTTGACCTAATGATTAAATGCTTGTCCCAACGGTCAAAAAGTCACTCATTGACTTTCCTTCTGGTTCCAATAAGTAGCTAAAAGGTCTACAAAAGGTTTTAATTTTTTTTTCTTTTTACATGTTATGGCTGTACAAGAAGTCCATATTTGACCTACTGAACAAATTTTTGTCCCAAAGGTCAAAAAGTAACTCATTGACTCTCCTTCTGGTTCCAATAAGTAGCTTACAGGTCTAAAAAAGGTTTAATTTTTTTTTTTTTTTACATTTTACGGCTGTACAAAGTCCATATTTGACCTACTGAACAAATTTTTGTCCCAAAGCTCAAAAAGTCACTCATTTACTTTCCTTCTGGTTTCAATAAGTAGCTAAAAGGTCTACAAAAGGTTTTTTTTTTAAAAGTGTTTTTTTTTTTTTTTTTTTTTTTTTTACATATTATGGCTGTACAAAGTCCATATTTGACCTACTGAACAAATTTTTGTCCCAAAGGTCAAAAAGTAATTCATTGACTTTCCTTCTGGTTTCAATAAGTAGCTAAAAGGTCTACAAAAGGTTTTTTTTTTAAAGTTTTTTTTTTTTTTTTTTTTTTTTTTTTACATATAATGGCTGTACAAGAAGTCCATTTTTGACCCACTGAACAAATTTTTGTCCCAAAGGTCAAACAGTCACTCATTGACTTTCCTTCTGGTTCCAATAAGTAGCTAAAAGGTCTAAAAAAGGTTTAATTTTTATTTTTTATTTTTTATTTTTTATACATATTATGGCTGTACAAGAAGTCCCTATGTGACCTACTGAAAAAATGTTTGTCCCAAAGGTCAAAAAGTCACTCATTGATTTCCCTTCTGATTCCAATAAGTAGCTTACAGGTCTAAAAAAGGTTTAAGTTTTTTTTTTTTTTTTTACATATTATGGCTGTACAAGAAGTCCATATTTGACCTAATGATTAAATGCTTGTCCCAAAGGTCAAAAAGTCACTCATTGACTTTCCTTTTGGTTCCAATAAGTAGCTAAAAGGTCTACAAAAGGTTTTAATTTTTTTTTCTTTTTACATGTTATGGCTGTACAAGAAGTCCATATTTGACCTACTGAACAAATTTTTGTCCCAAAGGTCAAAAAGTAACTCATTGACTTTCCTTCTGGTTCCAATAAGTAGCTAAAAGGTCTACAAAAGGTTTTAATTTTTTTTTTTTTTTTTTTTTTTTTTTTTACATATTATGGCTGTCCAAAGTCCATATTTTACAGAGTGAACAAATTTTTATCCCAAAGGTCAAAAAGTCACTCATTGACTTCCCTTCTGGTTCCAATTAGTAGCTAAAACGTCCACAATATGTTTAAATTTTTAATTTATTTTTTTTTAATTTATTTTTTTACATATTATGGCTGTACAAGAAGTCCATATTTGACCTACTGAACAAATTTTTTCCCCAAAGGTCAAAAAGTATCTCACTGACTTTCCTTCTGGTTCCAATAAGTAGCTAAAAGGTCTACAAAAGGTTTTAATTTTTTTTTAATTTTTTTTTTTTTTTACATATTATGGCTGTACAAGAAGTCCATATTTGACCTACTGAACAAATTTTTGTCCCAAAGGTCAAAAAGTCACTCATTGACTTTCCTTCTGGTTCCAATAAGTAGCTAAAAGGTCTACAAAATGTTTTAATTTTTTATTTTTTTTTACATATTACGTCTGTACAAAGTCCATATTTGACCTACTGAAAAAAAATTTGTCCCAAAGGTCAAAAAATCACTCATTGACTTCCCTACTGGTTCCAGTTAATTGACTTCCCTTCTGATTCCAATTTGTAATTTACAGGTCTAAAAAAGGTTTACATTTTTTAATTTAATTTTTTTTTTTTTTATATATATATTATGGCTGTACAAGAAGTCCATATTTGACCTACTGAACATATTTTTGTCCCAAAGGTCAAAAAGTCACTCATTGACTTTCATTTTGGTTCCAATAAGTAGCTAAAAGGTCTACAAAAGGTTTACATTTTTTTAATTCTTTTTTTTACATAATATGGCTGTACAAAGTCCATATTTGACCTACTGAAAAAATGTTTCTCCCAAATGTCAAAAAGTCACTCATTTATTTCCCTTCTGATTCCAATAAGTAGCTTACAGGTCTAAAAAAGGTTTAAGTTTTTGTTTTTTTTGTTTTTTACATATTATGGCTGTACAAGAAGTCCATATTTGACCTACTGAACGTGTTTTTTGACTAAGAGTCCATACACACTAATTCACTATACATACTCTTTGACTTCCATTCTGATTCCAATTAGTATTTAAAATGTTCACATTTTTTTATACATGTTTTGGCTGTACAGAAGTCCATATTTGACCTAAAGAACATGTTTTAGGCCTAAGAGTCCTTAAACACGAATTTACTATACATACTCATTGACTTCGCTTCTGGTTCCAATTAATAGCTAAAAGGTCCACAGAAGGTTTTATTTTAATTTGATTTTTCTTACATGATATGGCTGTACAGAAGTCTACATTTTACCTACTGAACATATTTTTTCCCAAACAGTCCTTAAACACCAACTTACTATACACACTCATTGGCTTTCTTATTGATTCCATTTGCAAGCCAAAAGTCCCCGCCCCCGCCCCCCTTTTTTTGTTTTATTTCATCTTTTATTTTACATGTTATGGCTGTACGGAAATTCATATTTGACCTACTGAACATATTTTTGTCCCAAAGGTCAAAAAGTCACTCATTGACTTCCCTTCTTGTTCCAATTAGTAGCTAAAAGGTCTAAAAAAGGTTCCCTTTTTTTGTTTACATGCTATGGCAGTAAAGAACATATTTGACCTACTGGACATATTTTTGGCCCAAAGGTAAAAAAAGAACACTCATTGCCTTCCCTTTTGATTCCAAAAAGTAGCTTACAGGTCTACGAAAGGTTTTTTTTATTATTACATTTTTTTTTTTTTTTACATATTATGGCTGTACAGAAATTCATATTTGACCTACTGAACATATTTTTGGCCTAAGATAACTCAAACACTAACTTTATATATATACTCATTGACTTCCCTTCTATTCCCATTACTAGCCAAAAGCTCCACAAAAATAATTTAAAGTTTTTTTAAGTTAAAAGCTTTGTTGTTTTTACATGTTATGGCTGTACAGAAGTCCATATTTGACCTTCTGAATATTTTTTTGGCCAAAGGGTCCACACAATATTTTCAACTATATATTTTCAAAGACTCCTTATTTTACATCAGCCATACCGTAGTCCACCTACTGACCTACTGAACATATTTCTGTCTGAATATTCATCAGTCCATAAGATACTCCATAGTCCATATGTCCATTTTTGACCCTTTGTCCACAAAAGGGAATCAGAAGGGAAGTCAATGAGTATGTATAGTAAGTTCATGATCGAGGCCAGAAATTTGTTTAGTTGGTCATATATATACTGTATGTCTGATTTAATATCAAAAGGGGTCAATGAAAATATATAGCAAAAGGAAAACTTTGTGAACCCTTTGGCAAAAAATATGTTCAGTAGGTCAATGGACTATTGTCTGATTTAACATGAGAAGGAATCATTGAGAGTATATAGTTGAAAACCTTTGTAGACACCTTGGCCAGAAACATGTTCAGTAGGTCATATATGGACTTCTGTTTAGCAATATCATGTAAATTAAGTTTCAATACACAATTATAGACTCTTTATGATGATAAATCAATCGTGTCCTTGAAAACTGATTTAATACTACTCATTGACTTCAATGTTACAACAGCCGTACATTAGAACCTGATGTAACATAAGAATGAGTCAATGAGTATGGATAGTAAGTCAATGTTCAAGGACGAAAAAAAATATGGTCGGTGTGTCAAACATGGACTACTGATTCACCATCAAAAGGAGTCTATGAGAATATATAGAAAATATAGAAAATAACCTTTTGTGGACCCTTCGGCCAGAAATAAGTTCAGTAGGTCAAATAGAGACTAATTTAATGCTTAGAGTCAAAAACTATGGATAGTAATGTCAATGTTCAAGGAGACTTTAAACATGTTCAGTAGAATTAATATGTACCTAATGTATGGCTTGATGTAACGTAAGGAGTCAATGAGTATTTATAGTAATTTAATATTTGAGGACTCATCGGCCAGAAACATGTTCAATAGGTCATAATGTACTACGTTCCGGCTGATTTAACATGAGGAGTCAAAGGGAATTATAAGACATTTTATGTTTGAGGATTCGCATTAAGGATTACTCCTGGCAAGACAACTCATTCCGAGGTGCATTGAGGAGATAGACCTTTTGAATAGACAGATGTTGCCATGCACTTGCTAATGCAAAAGCACTTATCAGTTATTTTATGCACTGCAAAATCACTTGTCTCTTCAATGCACAAAAAGTTGTTTATATCTAATGCAATGCAACAGCACTTATCTCTTCAATGCACAACGAGTCTTATATGCAGTGCAACGCATAAGCACTAATAATTTCAATGCACACCAAGTTCTTGAATGCAAAGAAATGCAAAATCACTTGTCTCTTCAATGCATAATGAGTTTAGTATGCAATGCAATGCAAAAGCACTAATCTCGTCAATTCACAATTTTTTTTAATGCTATGCAATGCAAACGCATTGCAATGTTAAACAATTATTATCTTAAATGCACACCGAGTTCTTGAATGCAATGCAATATCACTTGTCTCTTCAATGCACAAAAAGTTCTTATATGCAATGCAATGCAAAAGCACTAATCTGTTCAATGCACAATGTGTTTTGTATGCATTGCAATGCAAAACCACTATTCTCTTCAATGCACACCGAGTGTTTGAATGCAATGCAATACAAAATCACTTGTCTCGTCAATGCACAAAAAGTTATTGAATGCAATGCAGTGCAATGCAAAATCACTTGTCTCTTCAATGCACAAACAATCTTGTATGCATTGCAATGCAAAAGCACTAATCTGATCAAAGCACAAGTTTTTTTTATTGCGATGCAATAGTGCAAACGCACTAATCTATTCAATGCACAATGTGTTTTGTATGCATTGCAATGCAAAACCACTATTCTCTTCAATGCACACCGAGTTTTTGAATTCAATGCAATACAAAATCAGTTGTCTCTTCAATGCACACCGAGTTCTTGAATGCAATGCAAAATCACTTGTCTCTTCGATGCACAATGTGTTTTGTATGCATTGCAATGCAAAACCACTATTCTCTTCAATGCACACCGAGTGTTTAAATGCAATGCAATACAAAATCAATTGTCTCTTCAATGCACAACGAGTTCTTGAATGCAAGGCAATGCAAAATCACTTGTCTCTTCAATGCAAAAAAAGTCTTATATGTATTGCAATGCAAAAGCCCTAATCTGGTCAAAAGACAAGTTTTTTTTATTGCGATGCAATGCAAAATCACTATCCTCTTCAATGCACACCGAGTGTTTGAATGCAATGCAATACAAAATCACTTGTCTCTTCAATGCACAATGTGTTTTGTATGCATTGCAATGCAAAACCACTATTCTCTTCAATGCACACCGAGTTTTTGAATGCAATGCAATACAAAATCAGTTGTCTCTTCAATGCACACCGAGTTCTTGAATGCAATGCAAAATCACTTGTCTCTTCAATGCACAAAAAGTTCTTATATGCAATGCAATGCAAAAGCACTAATCTGTTCAATGCACAATGTGTTTTGTATGCATTGCAATGCAAAACCACTATTCTCTTCAATGCACACCGAGTGTTTGAATGCAATGCAATACAAAATCACTTGTCTCTTCAATGCACAAAAAGTTCTTAAATGCAATGCAGTGCAGTGCAAAATCACTTGTCTCTTCAGTGCACAAAAAGTTCTTATATGCATTGCAATGCAAAAGCCCTAATCTGGTCAAAGCACAAGTTTTTTTTTATTGCGATGCAATGCAAAATCACTATCCTCTTCAATGCACACCGAGTTCTTGAATGCAATGCAAAATCACTTGTCTCTTCAATGCACAAAAAGTTCTTATATGCAATGCAATGCAAAAGCACTAATCTGTTCAATGCACAATGTGTTTTGTATGCATTGCAATGCAAAACCACTATTCTCTTCAATGCACACCGAGTGTTTGAATGCAATGCAATACAAAATCACTTGTCTCTTCAATGCACAAAAAGTTCTTAAATGCAATGCAGTGCAATGCAAAATCACTTGTCTCTTCAGTGCACAAAAAGTTCTTATATGCATTGCAATGCAAAAGCCCTAATCTGGTCAAAGCACAAGTTTTTTTTTATTGCGATGCAATGCAAAATCACTATCCTCTTCAATGCACACCGAGTGTTTGAATGCAATGCAATACAAAATCACTTGTCTCTTCAATGCACAATGTGTTTTGTATGCATTGCAATGCAAAACCACTATTCTCTTCAATGCACACCGAGTGTTTAAATGCAATGCAATACAAAATCAATTGTCTCTTCAATGCACAACGAGTTCTTGAATGCAAGGCAATGCAAAATCACTTGTCTCTTCAATGCAAAAAAAGTCTTATATGTATTGCAATGCAAAAGCCCTAATCTGGTCAAAAGACAAGTTTTTTTTATTGCGATGCAATGCAAAATCACTATCCTCTTCAATGCACACCGAGTGTTTGAATGCAATGCAATACAAAATCACTTGTCTCTTCAATGCACAATGTGTTTTGTATGCATTGCAATGCAAAACCACTATTCTCTTCAATGCACACCGAGTTTTTGAATGCAATGCAATACAAAATCAGTTGTCTCTTCAATGCACACCGAGTTCTTGAATGCAATGCAAAATCACTTGTCTCTTCAATGCACAAAAAGTTCTTATATGCAATGCAATGCAAAAGCACTAATCTGTTCAATGCACAATGTGTTTTGTATGCATTGCAATGCAAAACCACTATTCTCTTCAATGCACACCGAGTGTTTGAATGCAATGCAATACAAAATCACTTGTCTCTTCAATGCACAAAAAGTTCTTAAATGCAATGCAGTGCAATGCAAAATCACTTGTCTCTTCAGTGCACAAAAAGTTCTTATATGCATTGCAATGCAAAAGCCCTAATCTGGTCAAAGCACAAGTTTTTTTTTATTGCGATGCAATGCAAAATCACTATCCTCTTCAATGCACACCGAGTGTTTGAATGCAATGCAATACAAAATCACTTGTCTCTTCAATGCACAATGTGTTTTGTATGCATTGCAATGCAAAACCACTATTCTCTTCAATGCACACCGAGTTTTTGAATGCAATGCAATACAAAATCAGTTGTCTCTTCAATGCACACCGATTTCTTGAATGCAATGCAAAATCACTTGTCTCTTCAATGCACACAGAGTTCTTATATGCAATGCAACAGCACATCTCTCAATGCACAATGAGTTTAGTATGCATTGCAATGCAAAAGCACTAACTCGTCAATTCACAAGTTTTTGTAATGCTATGCAATGCAAACGCACTAATCTATTCTATGCACAATGTGTTTTGTGTGCATTGCAATGCAACATCACTATTTTCTTAAATGCACAATGAGTTCCTGAATGAAATGCAATGCAAAATCACTTGTCTCTTCAATGCACAAGTTCTTATATGCAATGCAACAGCACATCTATCAATGCACAGTGAGTTTAGTATGCATTGCAATGCAAAAGCACTAACTCTTCAATTCACAAGTTTTTTTAATGCTATTCAATGCAAACGCACTAATCTATTCAATGTACAATGTGTTTTGTGTGCATTCTAATGCAAAACCACTATCATCTTAAATGCACAATGAGTTCCTGAATGCAATGCAATGCAAAATCACTTGTCTCTTCAACGCACAAAAAGTTATTATATGCAATGCAATACAAAAGCACTAATCTCGTCAATGCACAAGTTTTTTTTATTGCATTGCAATGCAAAAGCACTAATCTGTTCAATGCACACCGAGTCTTGTATGCATTGCAATGCAAAAGTACTAATCTCATCAATGCAAAAGTTTTTTTTATTGCGATGCAATGCAAACGCACTAATATATTCAATGCACAATGCGTTTTGTATGCATTGCAATGCAAAAATACTTATCTCTTCAATACACGAGTCTTGTATGCATTGCATGCAAAAGCACTAATCTGATCAAAGCACAAGTTTTTTTTCATTGCGATGCGATGCAATGCAAAGCAAAATCACTATTCTCTTCAATGCACACCGAGTGTTTGAATGCAACGCAATACAAAATCACTTGTCTCTTCAATGCACACCGAGTTCTTGAATGCAGTGCAAAATCACTTGTCTCTTCAATGCACAAAAAGTTCTTGTATGCAATGCAAAATCACTTGTCTCTTCAATGCACAATGAGTTTAGTATGCATTGCAATGCAAAACCACTATTCTCTTCAATGCACACTGAGTTTTTAAATGCAATGCAATACAAAATCAGTTGTCTCTTCAATGCACAAAAAGTTATTGTATGCAATGCAAAATCACTTGTCTCTTCAATGCACAATGAGTTTAGTATGCATTGCAATGCAAAACCACTATTCTCTTCAATGCACACCGAGTTCTTGAATGCAATGCAAAATCACTTGTCTCTTCAATGCACAAAAAGTTCTTATATGCAATGCAATGCAAAAGCACTAATCTGTTCAATGCACAATGTGTTTTGTATGCATTTCAATGCAAAACCACTATTCTCTTCATTGCACACCGAGTGTTTGAATGCAATGCAATACAAAATCACTTGTCTCTTCAATGCACAAAAAGTTCTTAAATGCAATGCAGTGCAATGCAAAATCACTTGTCTCTTCAGTGCACAAAAAGTTCTTATATGCATTGCAATGCAAAAGCCCTAATCTGGTCAAAGCACAAGTTTTTTTTTATTGCGATGCAATGCAAAATCACTATCCTCTTCAATGCACACCGAGTGTTTGAATGCAATGCAATACAAAATCACTTGTCTCTTCAATGCACAATGTGTTTTGTATGCATTGCAATGCAAAACCACTATTCTCTTCAATGCACACCGAGTTTTTGAATGCAATGCAATACAAAATCAGTTGTCTCTTCAATGCACACCGATTTCTTGAATGCAATGCAAAATCACTTGTCTCTTCAATGCACAATGAGTTTAGTAAGCATTGCAATGCAAAAGCACTATTCTCTTAAATGCACACCGAGTTCTTGAATGCAATGCAAAATCACTTGTCTCTTCAATGCGCAAAAAGTTCTTATATGCAATGCAATGCAAAAGCACTAATCTCGTCAATGCACAACAAGTTCTTGAACGCAATGCAATGCAAAATCACTTGTCTCTTCAATGCACACAGAGTTCTTATATGCAATGCAACAGCACATCTCTCAATGCACAATGAGTTCAGTATGCATTGCAATGCAAAAGCACTAACTCGTCAATTCACAAGTTTTTGTAATGCTATGCAATGCAAACGCACTAATCTATTCTATGCACAATGTGTTTTGTGTGCATTGCAATGCAACATCACTATTTTCTTAAATGCACAATGAGTTCCTGAATGCAATGCAATGCAAAATCACTTGTCTCTTCAACGCACAAAAAGTTATTATATGCAATGCAATACAAAAGCACTAATCTCGTCAATGCACAATTTTTTTTATTGCAATGCAATGCAAAAGCACTAATCTGTTCAATGCACACCGAGTCTTGTATGCATTGCAATGCAAAAGTACTAATCTCATCAATGCAAAAGTTTTTTTTATTGCGATGCAATGCAAACGCACTAATATATTCAATGCACAATGCGTTTTGTATGCATTGCAATGCAAAAATACTTATCTCTTCAATACACGAGTCTTGTATGCATTGCATGCAAAAGCACTAATCTGATCAAAGCACAAGTTTTTTTTCATTGCGATGCGATGCAATGCAAAATCACTATTCTCTTCAATGCACACCGTGTTTGAATGCAACGCAATACAAAATCACTTGTCTCTTCAATGCACACCGAGTTCTTGAATGCAGTGCAAAATCACTTGTCTCTTCAATGCACAAAAAGTTCTTGTATGCAATGCAAAATCACTTGTCTCTTCAATGCACAAATGAGTTTAGTATGCATTGCAATGCAAAACCACTATTCTCTTCAATGCACACTGAGTTTTTGAATGCAATGCAATACAAAATCAGTTGTCTCTTTAATGCACACCGAGTTCTTGAATGCAATGCAAAATCACTTGTCTCTTCAATGCACAAAAAGTTATTGTATGCAATGCAAAATCACTTGTCTCTTCAATGCACAAAAAGTTCTTATTTGCAATGTAAAATCACTTGTCTCTTCAATTCACAAGTTCTTATATGCAATGCAACAGCACATCTATCAATGCACAGTGAGTTTAGTATGCATTGCAATGCAAAAGCACTAACTCTTCAATTCACAAGTTTTTTTTAATGCTATTCAATGCAAACGCACTAATCTATTCAATGCACAATGTGTTTTGTGTGCATTGCAATGCAAAACCACTATCATCTTAAATGCACAATGAGTTCCTGAATGCAATGCAATGCAAAATCACTTGTCTCTTCAACGCACAAAAAGTTATTATATGCAATGCAATACAAAAGCACTAATCTCGTCAATGCACAAGTTTTTTTTATTGCATTGCAATGCAAAAGCACTAATCTGTTCAATGCACACCGAGTCTTGTATGCATTGCAATGCAAAAGTACTAATCTCATCAATGCAAAAGTTTTTTTTATTGCGATGCAATGCAAACGCACTAACATATTCAATGCACAATGCGTTTTGTATGCATTGCAATGCAAAAATACTTATCTCTTCAATACACGAGTCTTGTATGCATTGCATGCAAAAGCACTAATCTGATCAAAGCACAAGTTTTTTTTCATTGCGATGCGATGCAATGCAAAATCACTATTCTCTTCAATGCACACCGAGTGTTTGAATGCAACGCAATACAAAATCACTTGTCTCTTCAATGCACACCGAGTTCTTGAATGCAGTGCAAAATCACTTGTCTCTTCAATGCACAAAAAGTTCTTGTATGCAATGCAAAATCACTTGTCTCTTCAATGCACAATGAGTTTAGTATGCATTGCAATGCAAAACCACTATTCTCTTCAATGCACACTGAGTTTTTGAATGCAATGCAATACAAAATCAGTTGTCTCTTCAATGCACACTGAGTTCTTGAATGCAATGCAAAATCACTTGTCTCTTCAATGCACAAAAAGTTATTGTATGCAATGCAAAATCACTTGTCTCTTCAATGCACAAAAAGTTCTTATTTGCAATGTAAAATCACTTGTCTCTTCAATGCACAAGTTCTTATATGCAATGCAACATCACATCTCTCAATGCACAATGAGTTCTGTATGCATTGCAATGCAAAATCACTTGTCTCTTCAATGCACAATGAGTTAAGTATTCATTGCAATGCAAAAGCACTAATCTGATCAAAGCACAAGTTTTTTTAAATGCTATGCAATGCAAAAGAACTAATCTGTTCAATGCACAACAACATGTTTGGTGTGTTCTCTTTTCAATACACAACAGAACAAGCTTATTCTTGTATGTACTGCAAAAGTTAACATGAGGTGTTATCTCCTTAATACGCAAAGCATTGTTAGATGGTGCAAAATATGTCATCCCGTATATAACACAACAATTTATTGAAACGGAACATGTGTTATTCATTAATGCACAACTGAATTATTTTGAACATATTTTTGACCAAAGAGTCTTTAAATATTAAGTTGCTATACATACTCATTGAGTACTTATTTTACATTAAGCCATTCAGAAGTCATAACTCCTGATTCCAATCAGTAGCTAAAAGGTCAACACATTTATATTTTTATTTTTTTACATGTTAAAATTACTGATTTTAAACTGATTGGCCCAACTGGTCCCTTCTGATTAAAATTAGTAGCTAAAAGGTCCACAAAAGGTTTAAAAAAATTTTTTTACATGTTATGGCTGTACAGAAGTCAATATTTGACCTACTGAACATGTTTTTGGCCTAAGAGTCCTTAAACACTAACTTACTATACATACACACTCGTTGACTTCCCTTCTGAATCCAAATGCTAGCAAAAAGTTCCACAAAAAGGTTTTACTTTTTTAAAAAAAATTGTTTTTATTTTTTACGTTTTGGCTGTACAGAAGTCCATATTTGACCTACTGAACAAATTTTTGTCCCAAAGGTCAAAAAGTCACTCATAGACTTTCCTTCTGGTTCCAATAAGTAGCTTACAGGTCTAAAAAAGGTTTAAGTTTTTTTTTTTTTTTTTTACATATAATGGCTGTACAAGAAGTCCATATTTGACCTACTGAACAAATTTTTGTCCCAAACCTCAAAAAGTCACTCATTGACTTTCCTTCTGGTTCCAATAAGTAGCTAAAAGGTCTACAAAAGGTTTAAAAAAAAAATTGTTTTTATTTATTATTATTGTTTTTTACATATTATGGCTGTACAAAGTCCATATTTGATCTACTGAACAATTTTTTGTCCCAAAGGTCAAAAAAGTCACTCGTTGACTTCCCTTCTGTTTCCAGTAAGTAGCTTACAGGTCTAAACAAGTTTTTTTTTTTTTTTTTAATTTTTTTTTTTTTTTACATATTATGGCTGTACAATAAGTCAATATTTGACCTACTGAACACATTTTTGTCCCAAAGGTAAAAAAGTCACTCATTTACTTTCGTTCTGGTTCCAATAAGTAGCTAAAAGGTCTACAAAAGGTAAAAAAAATGTTTTTGTTTTTTTGTTTTTTACATATTATGGCTGTACAAAGTCCATATTTGACCTACTGAAAAAATGTTTGTCCCAAAGGTCAAAAAGTCACTCACTGATTTCTCTTCTGATTCAAATAAGAAGCTTACAGGTCTAAAAAAGGCTTAATTTTTTTTTTTTTTTTTTTTTTTTTTTTACATATAATGGCTGTACAAGAAGTCCATATTTGACCTACTGAACAAATTTTTGTCCCAAAGGTCAAAAAGTCACTCTTAGACTTTCCTTCTGGTTCCAATAAGTAGCTTACAGGTCTAAAGAAGATTTAAGTTTTTTTTTTTTTTTTTTTTTTTTACATTTTACGGCTGTACAAAGTCCATATTTGACCTACTGAACAAATTTTTGTCCCAAAGGTCAAAAAGTAACTCATTGACTTTCCTTCTGGTTCCAATAAGTAGCTAAAAGGTCTACAAAAGGTTTATTTATTTTTTTTAAGTTTTTTTAATTTTTTTTAAAAAAATTTTTACATATTATGGCTGTACAAAGTCCATATTTGACCTACTGAACAATTTTTTGTTCCAAAGGTCAAAAAGTCACTCATTGACTTCCCTTCTGGTTCCAATAAGTAGCTTACAGGTCTAAAAAAGGTTTAAGTTTTATTTTTTATTTTTTTTTATTTATTTTTTTATACATATTATGGCTGTACAAGAAGTCCATATTTGACCTACTGAACAAATTTTTGTCCCAAAGGTCAAAAAGTCACTCATTGACTTTCCTTCTGGTTCCAATAAGTAGCTTACAGGTCTAAAAAAGGTTTCATTTTTTTTTTTTTTTTTACATTTTATGGCTGTACAGAAGTCCATATTTGACCTACTGAACATACTTTTGTCCCAAAGGTCAAAAAGTAACTCATTGACTTTCCTTCTGCTTCCAATAAGTAGCTAAAAGGTCTACAAAAGGCTTTTTAAAAAAAAAAAAAATATTTATTGTTATTTTTTTTTTAAATATTATGGCTGTACAAAGTCCATATTTGACCTACTGAACACTTTTTTTGTCCCAAAGGTCAAAAAGTCACTCATTGACTTTCCTTCTGGTTCCAATAAGTAGCTTACAGGTCTAAAAAAGGTTTCATTTTTTTTTTTTTTTTTACATTTTATGGCTGTACAAAGTTCATATTTGACCTACTGAACAAATTTTTGTCCCAAAGCTCAAAAAGTCACTTATTGACTTTCCTTCTGATTCCAATTAGTAGCTAGAAGGTCTACAAAAGGTTTAATATATATATATATATATATATATATATATATATATATATATATATATATATATATATATATATATATATATATATATATATATTTTTTTTTTTTTTTTTTTTTTTTTTTTTTTTTACATATTATGGCTGTACAGAAGTCCATATTTGACCTACTGAACATACTTTTGTCCCAAAGGTCAAAAAGTAACTCATTGACTTTCCTTCTGCTTCCAATAAGTAGCTAAAAGGTCTACAAAAGGCTTTTAAAAAAATATATATATATTTATTGTTATTTTTTTTATTTAAATATTATGGCTGTACAAAGTCCATATTTGACCTACTGAACACTTTTTTGTCCCAAAGGTCAAAAAGTCACTCATTGACTTTCCTTCTGGTTCCAATAAGTAGCTAAAAGGTCTACAAAAGGTTTTAATTTTTTTTTCTTTTTATATGTTATGGCTGTACAAGAAGTCCATTTTTGACCTACTGAACAAATTTTTGTCCCAAAGGTCAGTCACTCATTGACTTTCCTTCTGGTTCAAATAAGTAGCTTACAGGTCTAAAAAAGGTTAAATTTTTTATTTTTTTTTATACATATAATGGCTGTACAAGAAGTCCATATTTGACCTACTGAACAAATTTTTGTCCCAAAGGTCAAAAAGTCACTCATTGACTTTCCTTCTGGTTCCAATAAGTAGCTTACAGGTCTAAAAAAGGTTTAATTTTTTTTTTTTTTTACATTTTACGGCTGTACAAAGTCCATATTTGACCTACTGAACACATTTTTGTCCCAAAGCTCAAAAAGTAACTCATTGACTTTCCTTCTGGTTCAAATTAGTAGCTAAAAGGTCTACAAAAGGTTTTTTTTTTTTAAAGGTTTTTTTATTTATTTTTTTTAATTTTTTTTACATATTATGGCTGTACAAAGTCCATATTTGACCTACTGAACAATTTTTTGTTCCAAAGGTCAAAAAGTCACTCATTGACTTCCCTTCTGGTTCCAATAAGTAGCTTACAGGTCTAAAAAAGGTTTACATTTTTTTTTGTTTTTTTTTACATTTTACGGCTGTACAAAGTTCATATTTGACCTACTGAACAAATTTTTGTCCCAAAGGTCAAAAAGTAACTCATTGACTTTCCTTCTGGTTCCAATAAGTAGCTAAAAGGTCTACAAAAGGTTTAATTTTTTACTATTATTATTATTATTATTTTTTTTTACATATAATGGCTGTACAAGAAGTCCATATTTGACCCACTGAACAATTTTTTGTCCCAAATGTCAAAAAGTAACTCATTGACTTTCCTTCTGGTTCCAATAAGTAGCTAAAAGGTCTACAAAAGGCTTTTTTTTAAAAAAAATTTATTTATTGTTATTTTTTTTTTTACATATTATGGCTGTACAAAGTCCATATTTGACCTACTGAACACTTTTTTGTCCCAAAGGTCAAAAAGTCACTCATTGATTTCCCTTCTGATTCCAATAAGTAGCTTACAGGTCTAAAGAAGGTTTAAGTTGTTTTTTTTTTTTTTTTTTTTTTTTTACATATTATGGCTGTACAAGAAGTCCATATTTGACCTACTGAGCAAATTTTTGTCCCAAAGGTCAAAAAGTCACTTATTGACTTCCCTTCTGAATCCAATCAGTAGCTTTCAGGTCTAAAAAAGGTTTAAGTTTTTTTTTTTTTTTTTTTTTTTTTTTTACATATAATGGCTGTACAAGATGTCCATATTTGACCTACTGAGCAAATTTTTGTCCCAAAGGTCAAAAAGTCACTCATTGACTTTCCTTCTGGTTCAAATAAGTAGCTAAAAGGTCTACAAAAGGTTGTAATTTTTTTTTATTTTTTTTTTACATTTTACGGCTGTACAAAGTCCATATTTGACCTACTGAACATACTTTTGTCCCAAAGGTCAAAAAGTCACTCATTGACTTTCCTTCTGGTTCCAATAAGTAGCTAAAAGGTCTACAAAAGGTTGTAATTTTTTTTTCTTTTTATATGTTATGGCTGTACAAGAAGTCCATTTTTGACCTACTGAACAAATTTTTGTCCCAAAGGTCAAAAAGTCACTCATTGACTTTCCTTCTGGTTCCAATAAGTAGCTAAAAGGTCTACAAAAGGTTTTAAAAAAAATTGTTTTTATTTATTATTTTTTTTTTTTTACATATTATGGCTGTACAAAGTCCATATTTGACCTACTGAACAATTTTTTGTCCCAAAGGTCAAAAAAGTCACTCATTGACTTCCCTTCTGTTTCCAGTAAGTAGCTTACAGGTCTAAACAAGTTTTTTTTTTTTTTTTTTTTTTTTTTTACATATTATGGCTCTACAATAAGTCAATATTTGACCTACTGAACAAATTTTTGTCCCAAAGGTCAAAAAGTCACTCATTTACTTTCGTTCTGGTTCCAATAAGTAGCTAAAAGGTCTACAAAAGGTTAAATTTTTTTTTTTTTTTTGTTTTTTACATATTATGGTTGTACAAAGTCCATATTTGACCTACTGAAAAAATGTTTGTCCCAAAGGTCAAAAAGTCACTCACTGATTTCTCTTCTGATTCAAATAAGTAGCTTACAGGTCTAAATAAGATTTACGTTTTTTTTTTTTTACATTTTACGGCTGTACAAAGTCCATATTTGACCTACTGAACAAATTTTTGTCCCAAAGGTCAAAAAGTCACTCATTGACTTTCCTTCTGGTTCAAATAAGTAGCTTACAGGTCTAAAAAAGGTTAATTTTTTTTTTTTTTTTTTTTTTTTTTTTAATACATATTATGGCTGTACAAAGTCCATATTTGACCTACTGAACAATTTTTTGTCCCAAAGCTCAAAAAGTCACTCATTGACTTCCCTTCTGGTTCCAATTAGTAGCTCAAAGGTCTACAAAAGGTTTAATTTTTTTTTTTTTTTTTACACTTTACGGCTGTACAAAGTCCATATTTGACCTACTGAACAAATTTTTGTCCCAAAGCTCAAAAAGTCACTCATTGACTTTCCTTCTGGTTCCAATTAGCAGCTAAAAGGTCTACAAAAGGTTTTTTTTTTTTAAAGGTTTTTTTAATTATTATTATTTATTTTTTTACATATTATGGCTGTACAAAGTCCATATTTGACCTACTGAACAATTTTTTGTTCCAAAGGTCAAAAAGTTACTCATTGACTTCCCTTCTGGTTCCAATAAGTAGCTTAAAGGTCTAAAAAAGGTTTAAGTTTTTTATTTATTTTTTTATTTTTTTATTTTTTTTATACATATTATGGCTGTACAAGAAGTCCATATTTGACCTACTGAACAAATTTTTGTCCCAAAGGTCAAAAAGTCACTCATTGACTTTCCTTCTGGTTCCAATAAGTAGCTTACAGGTCTAAAAAAGGTTTAATTTTTTTTTTTTTTTTTTACATTTTACATTTTACGGCTGTACAAAGTTCATATTTGACCGACTGAACAAATTTTTGTCCCAAAGCTCAAAAAGTCACTTATTGACTTTCCTTCTGATTCCAATTAGTAGCTAGAAGGTCTACAAAAGGTTTAATATATATATATATATATATATATATATATATATATATATATATATATATATATATATATATATTTTTTTTTTTTTTTTTTTTTTTTTTTTTTACATATTATGGGTGTACAGAAGTCCATATTTGACCTACTGAACATACTTTTGTCCCAAAGGTCAAAAAGTAACTCATTGACTTTCCTTCTGCTTCCAATAAGTAGCTAAAAGGTCTACAAAAGGCTTTTTTAAAAAAAAATGTATTTATTGTTATTTTTTTTTTTTTACATATTATGGCTGTACAAAGTCCATATTTGACCTACTGAACACTTTTTTGTCCCAAAGGTCAAAAAGTCACTCATTGATTTCCCTTCTGATTCCAATCAGTAGCTTTCAGGTCTAAAAAAGGTTTAATTTTTTTTTTTTTTTTTTTTACATTTTACGGCTGTACAAAGTCCATATTTGACCTACTGAACAAATTTTTGTCCCAAAGGTCAAAAAGTAACTCATTGACTTTCCTTCTGGTTCCAATAAGTAGCTAAAAGTTCATATTTGACCTACTGAACAAATTTTTGTCCCAAAACTCAAAAAGTCACTTATTGACTTTCCTTCTGATTCCAATTAGTAGCTAGAAGGTCTACAAAAGGTTTAATATATATATATATATATATATATATATATATATATATATATATATATATATATATATATATATATATATATATATATATATATATATATATATATATATATATATATATATATATATATATATATTTTTTTTTTTTTTTTTTTACATATCAAAAGGTTTTATTTTTTTTTATTTTTACATGTTATGGCTGTACAAGAAGTCCATTTTTGACCTACTGAACACATTTTTGTCCCAAAGGTCAAAAAGTCACTAATTGACTTTCCTTCTGGTTCCAATAAGTAGCTAAAAGGTCTACAAAAGGTTAAAAAAAAATAATTATTATTTATTGTTATTTTTTTTTTTTATACATATTATGGCTGTACAAGAAGTCCATATTTGACCTACTGAACAAATTTTTGTCCCAAAGGTCAAAAAGTCACTCATTGACTTCCCTTCTGGTTCCAATAAGTAGCTTACAGGTCTAAAAAGGTTATATATTTTTATTTTTTTTTCATATTATGGCTGTACAGAAGTCCATATTTGACCTACTGAACATACTTTTGTCCCAAAGGTCAAAAAGTCACTCATTGACTTTCCTTCTGGTTCCAATAAGTAGCTAAAAGGTCTACAAAAGGTTTGAATTTTTTTTCTTTTTACATGTTATGGCTGTACAAGAAGTCCATTTTTGACCCACTGAACAATTTTTTGTCCCAAAGGTCAAAAAGTCACTCATTGACTTTCCTTCTGGTTCCAATAAGAAGCTTACAGGTCTAAAAAAGGTTTAATTTTTTTTTTTTTTTTTTTTACATTTTACGGCTGTAGAAAGTCCATATTTGACCTACTGAACAAATTTTTGTCCCAAAGGTCAAAAAGTAACTCATTGACTTTCCTTCTGGTTCCAATAAGTAGCTAAAAGTTCATATTTGACCTACTGAACAAATTTTTGTCCCAAAACTCAAAAAGTCACTTATTGACTTTCCTTCTGATTCCAATTAGTAGCTAGAAGGTCTACAAAAGGTTTAATATATATATATATATATATATATATATATATATATATATATATATATATATATATATATATATATATATATATATATATATATATATATATATATATATATATATATTTTTTTTTTTTTTTTTTTTTCATATCAAAAGGTTTTATTTTTTTTTATTTTTACATGTTATGGCTGTACAAGAAGTCCATTTTTGACCTACTGAACACATTTTTGTCCCAAAGGTCAAAAAGTCACTCATTGACTTTCCTTCTGGTTCCAATAAGTAGCTAAAAGGTCTACAAAAGGTTAAAAAAAAAATAATTATTTATTGTTATTTTATTTTTTTTACATATTATGGCTGTACAAGAAGTCCATATTTGACGTACTGAACAAATTTTTGTCCCAAAGGTCAAAAAGTCACTCATTGACTTTCCTTCTAGTTCCAATAAGAAGCTTACAGGTCTAAAAAAGGTTTACATTTTTTAATTTAAATTTTTTTTTTATATACATATTATGGCTGTACAAGAAGTCCATATTTGACCTACTGAACAAATTTTTGTCCCAAAGGTCAAAAAGTCACTCATTGACTTCCCTTCTGTTTCCAGTAAGTAGCTTACAGGTCTAAACAAGGTTTTTTTTTTTTTTTTTTTACATATTATGGCTGTACAAGAAGTCCATATTTGACCTACTGAACAAATTTTTGTCCCAAAGGTCAAAAAGTCACTCATTGACTTCCCTTCTAGTTCCAATAAGTAGCTTAAAGGTCTAAAAAAGGTTTAAGTATTTTTTTTTTTTTTTTTTACATATAATGGCTGTACAAGAAGTCCATATTTGACCTATTGAACAAATTTTTGTCCCAAAGGTCAAAAAGTCACTCATTGACTTCCCTTCTAGTTCCAATAAGTAGCTTAAAGGTCTAAAAAAGGTTTAAGTATTTTTTTTTTTTTTTTTTACATATAATGGCTGTACAAGAAGTCCATATTTGACCTATTGAACAAATTTTTGTCCCAAAGGTCAAAAAGTCACTCATTGACTTTCCTTCTGGTTCCAATAAGTAGCTAAAAGGTCTACAAAAGGTTTAAATTTTTTTTTTTTTTTTTTTTTTTTTTTTTTTTTTTTTTTTTACATATTATGGCTGTACAAAGTCTATATTTGACCTACTGAAAAAATGTTTGTCCCAAAGGTCAAAAAGTCACTCATTGACTTTCCGTCTGGTTCCAATAAGTAGCTAAAAGGTCTACAAAAGGTTTTAAATTAAAAAAAAAAAAAAAATTATTTATTTTTTTTACATATAATGGCTGTACAAGAAGTCCATATTTGACCTACTGAACAATTTTTTGTCCCAAATGTCAAAAAGTAACTCATTGACTTTCCTTCTGGTTCCAATAAGTAGCTAAAAGGTCTACAAAAGGCTTTTTAAAAAAAAAAAATTATTTATTGTTTTTTTTTTTTTTTACATATTATGGCTGTACAAAGTCCATATTTGACCTACTGAACACTTTTTTGTCCCAAAGGTCAAAAAGTCACTCATTGATTTCCCTTCTGATTCCAATAAGTAGCTTACAGGTCTAAAGAAGGTTTAAGTTTTTTATTTATTTATTTTTTTTACATATTATGGCTGTACAAGAAGTCCATATTTGACCTACTGAGCAAATTTTTTTCCCAAAGGTCAAAAAGTCACTTATTGACTACCCTTCTGATTCCAATCAGTAGCTTTCAGGTCTAAAAAAGGTTTAAGTTTTTTTTTTTTTTTTTTTTTTTTTTTTTTTTTTACATATTATGGCTGTACAAGAAGTCCATATTTGACCTACTGAACAAATTTTTGTCCCAAAGGTCAAAAAGTCACTCATTGACTTCCCTTCTAGTTCCAATAAGTAGCTTACAGGTCTAAAAAGGTTATATATTTTTATTTTTTTTTCATATTATGGCTGTACAGAAGTCCATATTTGACCTACTGAACATACTTTTGTCCCAAAGGTCAAAAAGTCACTCATTGACTTTCCTTCTGGTTCCAATAAGTAGCTAAAAGGTCTACAAAAGGTTTGAATTTTTTTTCTTTTTACATGTTATGGCTGTACAAGAAGTCCATTTTTGACCCACTGAACAATTTTTTGTCCCAAAGGTCAAAAAGTCACTCATTGACTTTCCTTCTGGTTCCAATAAGAAGCTTACAGGTCTAAAAAAGGTTTAATTTTTTTTTTTTTTTTTTTTACATTTTACGGCTGTAGAAAGTCCATATTTGACCTACTGAACAAATTTTTGTCCCAAAGGTCAAAAAGTAACTCATTGACTTTCCTTCTGGTTCCAATAAGTAGCTAAAAGTTCATATTTGACCTACTGAACAAATTTTTGTCCCAAAACTCAAAAAGTCACTTATTGACTTTCCTTCTGATTCCAATTAGTAGCTAGAAGGTCTACAAAAGGTTTAATATATATATATATATATATATATATATATATATATATATATATATATATATATATATATATATATATATATATATATTTTTTTTTTTTTTTTTTTTTTTTTTTTTTTTTTTCATATCAAAAGGTTTTATTTTTTTTTATTTTTACATGTTATGGCTGTACAAGAAGTCCATTTTTGACCTACTGAACACATTTTTGTCCCAAAGGTCAAAAAGTCACTCATTGACTTTCCTTCTGGTTCCAATAAGTAGCTAAAAGGTCTACAAAAGGTTTAAAAATTTTATTTTTTTTTTTTTTTTTTTTTTTTTTTACATATTATGGCTGTACAAAGTCTATATTTGACCTACTGAAAAAATGTTTGTCCCAAAGGTCAAAAAGTCACTCATTGACTTTCCGTCTGGTTCCAATAAGTAGCTAAAAGGTCTACAAAAGGTTTTAAATTAAAAAAAAAAAAAATTATTTATTTTTTTTACATATTATGGCTGTACAAAGTCCATATTTGACCTACTGAACACTTTTTTGTCCCAAAGGTCAAAAAGTCACTCATTGATTTCCCTTCTGATTCCAATAAGTAGCTTACAGGTCTAAAGAAGGTTTAAGTTTTTTATTTATTTATTTTTTTTACATATTATGGCTGTACAAGAAGTCCATATTTGACCTACTGAGCAAATTTTTTTCCCAAAGGTCAAAAAGTCACTTATTGACTACCCTTCTGATTCCAATCAGTAGCTTTCAGGTCTAAAAAAGGTTTAAGTTTTTTTTTTTTTTTTTTTTTTTTTTTTTTTTTTACATATTATGGCTGTACAAGAAGTCCATATTTGACCTACTGAACAAATTTTTGTCCCAAAGGTCAAAAAGTCACTCATTGACTTCCCTTCTAGTTCCAATAAGTAGCTTACAGGTCTAAAAAGGTTATATATTTTTATTTTTTTTTCATATTATGGCTGTACAGAAGTCCATATTTGACCTACTGAACATACTTTTGTCCCAAAGGTCAAAAAGTCACTCATTGACTTTCCTTCTGGTTCCAATAAGTAGCTAAAAGGTCTACAAAAGGTTTGAATTTTTTTTCTTTTTACATGTTATGGCTGTACAAGAAGTCCATTTTTGACCCACTGAACAATTTTTTGTCCCAAAGGTCAAAAAGTCACTCATTGACTTTCCTTCTGGTTCCAATAAGAAGCTTACAGGTCTAAAAAAGGTTTAATTTTTTTTTTTTTTTTTTTTACATTTTACGGCTGTAGAAAGTCCATATTTGACCTACTGAACAAATTTTTGTCCCAAAGGTCAAAAAGTAACTCATTGACTTTCCTTCTGGTTCCAATAAGTAGCTAAAAGTTCATATTTGACCTACTGAACAAATTTTTGTCCCAAAACTCAAAAAGTCACTTATTGACTTTCCTTCTGATTCCAATTAGTAGCTAGAAGGTCTACAAAAGGTTTAATATATATATATATATATATATATATATATATATATATATATATATATATATATATATATATATATATATATATATATATATATATTTTTTTTTTTTTTTTTTTTTTTTTTTTTTTTTCATATCAAAAGGTTTTATTTTTTTTTATTTTTACATGTTATGGCTGTACAAGAAGTCCATTTTTGACCTACTGAACACATTTTTGTCCCAAAGGTCAAAAAGTCACTCATTGACTTTCCTTCTGGTTCCAATAAGTAGCTAAAAGGTCTACAAAAGGTTTAAAAATTTTATTTTTTTTTTTTTTTTTTTTTTTTTTTACATATTATGGCTGTACAAAGTCTATATTTGACCTACTGAAAAAATGTTTGTCCCAAAGGTCAAAAAGTCACTCATTGACTTTCCGTCTGGTTCCAATAAGTAGCTAAAAGGTCTACAAAAGGTTTTAAATTAAAAAAAAAAAAAATTATTTATTTTTTTTACATATAATGGCTGTACAAGAAGTCCATATTTGACCTACTGAACAATTTTTTGTCCCAAATGTCAAAAAGTAACTCATTGACTTTCCTTCTGGTTCCAATAAGTAGCTAAAAGGTCTACAAAAGGCTTTTTAAAAAAAAAAAATTATTTATTGTTTTTTTTTTTTTTTTACATATTATGGCTGTACAAAGTCCATATTTGACCTACTGAACACTTTTTTGTCCCAAAGGTCAAAAAGTCACTCATTGATTTCCCTTCTGATTCCAATAAGTAGCTTACAGGTCTAAAGAAGGTTTAAGTTTTTTTTTTATTTATTTTTTTACATATTATGGCTGTACAAGAAGTCCATATTTGACCTACTGAGCAAATTTTTGTCCCAAAGGTCAAAAAGTCACTTATTGACTACCCTTCTGATTCCAATCAGTAGCTTTCAGGTCTAAAAAAGGTTTAAGTTTTTTTTTTTTTTTTTTTTTTTTTTTTACATATAATGGCTGTACAAGATGTCCATATTTGACCTACTGAGCAAATTTTTGTCCCAAAGGTCAAAAAGTCACTCATTGACTTTCCTTCTGGTTCAAATAAGTAGCTTACAGGTCTAAAAAAAGGTTACATTTTTTTTTTTTTTTTTTTTACATTTTACGGCTGTACAAAGTCCATATTTGACCTACTGAACATACTTTTGTCGCAAAGGTCAAAAAGTCACTCATTGACTTTCCTTCTGGTTCCAATAAGTAGCTAAAAGGTCTACAAAAGGTTGTAATTTTTTTTTCTTTTTATATGTTATGGCTGTACAAGAAGTCCATTTTTGACCTACTGAACAAATTTTTGTCCCAAAGGTCAAAAAGTCACTCATTGACTTTCCTTCTGGTTCAAATAAGTAGCTTACAGGCCTAAAAAAGTTTAAATTTTTTTTTTTTTTTTTTTTTTTTTTTTTACATATTATGGCTGTACAAAGTCCATATTTGACCTACTGAACAATTTTTTGTCCCAAAGCTCAAAAAGTCACTCATTGACTTCCCTTCTGGTTCCAATTAGTAGCTAAAAGGTCTACAAAAGGTTTAATTTTTTTTTTTACACTTTACGGCTGTACAAGAAGTCCATATTTGACCTATTGAACAAATTTTTGTCCCAAAGGTCAAAAAGTCACTCATTGACTTCCCTTCTAGTTCCAATAAGTAGCTTAAAGGTCTAAAAAAGGTTTAAGTATTTTTTTTTTTTTTTTTTTTACATATAATGGCTGTACAAGAAGTCCATATTTGACCTATTGAACAAATTTTTGTCCCAAAGGTCAAAAAGTCACTCATTGACTTGCCTTCTGGTTCCAATAAGTAGCTAAAAGGTCTACAAAAGGTTTAAAAAATTTTTTTTTTTTTTTTTTTTTTTTTTTTTACATATTATGGCTGTACAAAGTCTATATTTGACCTACTGAAAAAATGTTTGTCCCAAAGGTCAAAAAGTCACTCATTGACTTTCCGTCTGGTTCCAATAAGTAGCTAAAAGGTCTACAAAAGGTTTTAAATTTAAAAAAAAAAAAATTTATTTATTTTTTTTACATATAATGGCTGTACAAGAAGTCCATATTTGACCTACTGAACAATTTTTTGTCCCAAATGTCAAAAAGTAACTCATTGACTTTCCTTCTGGTTCCAATAAGTAGCTAAAAGGTCTACAAAAGGCTTTTTAAAAAAAAAAAAATTATTTATTGTTTTTTTTTTTTTTTTTCACATATCATGGCTGTACAAAGTCCATTTTTGACCTACTGAACACTTTTTTGTCCCAAAGGTCAAAAAGTCACTCATTGATTTCCCTTCTGATTCCAATAAGTAGCTTACAGGTCTAAAGAAGGTTTAAGTTTTTTATTTATTTATTTTTTTTACATATTATGGCTGTACAAGAAGTCCATATTTGACCTACTGAGCAAATTTTTGTCCCAAAGGTCAAAAAGTCACTTATTGACTACCCTTCTGATTCCAATCAGTAGCTTTCAGGTCTAAAAAAGGTTTAAGTTTTTTTTTTTTTTTTTTTTTTTTTTTTTTTACATATAATGGCTGTACAAGATGTCCATATTTGACCTACTGAGCAAATTTTTGTCCCAAAGGTCAAAAAGTCACTCATTGATTTCCCTTCTGATTCCAATAAGTAGCTTACAGGTCTAAAGAAGGTTTAAGTTTTTTATTTATTTATTTTTTTTACATATTATGGCTGTACAAGAAGTCCATATTTGACCTACTGAGCAAATTTTTGTCCCAAAGGTCAAAAAGTCACTTATTGACTACCCTTCTGATTCCAATCAGTAGCTTTCAGGTCTAAAAAAGGTTTAAGTTTTTTTTTTTTTTTTTTTTACATATAATGGCTGTACAAGATGTCCATATTTGACCTACTGAGCAAATTTTTGTCCCAAAGGTCAAAAAGTCACTTATTGACTACCCTTCTGATTCCAATCAGTAGCTTTCAGGTCTAAAAAAGGTTTAAGTTTTTTTTTTTTTTTTTTTTTTTTTTTTTACATATAATGGCTGTACAAGATGTCCATATTTGACCTACTGAGCAAATTTTTGTCCCAAAGGTCAAAAAGTCACTCATTGACTTTCCTTCTGGTTCAAATAAGTAGCTTACAGGTCTAAAGAAGGTTTAAGTTTTTTATTTATTTATTTTTTTTACATATTATGGCTGTACAAGAAGTCCATATTTGACCTACTGAGCAAATTTTTGTCCCAAAGGTCAAAAAGTCACTTATTGACTACCCTTCTGATTCCAATCAGTAGCTTTCAGGTCTAAAAAAGGTTTAAGTTTTTTTTTTTTTTTTTTTTTTTTTTTTTTTACATATAATGGCTGTACAAGATGTCCATATTTGACCTACTGAGCAAATTTTTGTCCCAAAGGTCAAAAAGTCACTCATTGATTTCCCTTCTGATTCCAATAAGTAGCTTACAGGTCTAAAGAAGGTTTAAGTTTTTTATTTATTTATTTTTTTTACATATTATGGCTGTACAAGAAGTCCATATTTGACCTACTGAGCAAATTTTTGTCCCAAAGGTCAAAAAGTCACTTATTGACTACCCTTCTGATTCCAATCAGTAGCTTTCAGGTCTAAAAAAGGTTTAAGTTTTTTTTTTTTTTTTTTTTACATATAATGGCTGTACAAGATGTCCATATTTGACCTACTGAGCAAATTTTTGTCCCAAAGGTCAAAAAGTCACTTATTGACTACCCTTCTGATTCCAATCAGTAGCTTTCAGGTCTAAAAAAGGTTTAAGTTTTTTTTTTTTTTTTTTTTTTTTTTTTTACATATAATGGCTGTACAAGATGTCCATATTTGACCTACTGAGCAAATTTTTGTCCCAAAGGTCAAAAAGTCACTCATTGACTTTCCTTCTGGTTCAAATAAGTAGCTTACAGGTCTAAAAAAAGGTTACATTTTTTTTTTTTTTTTTTTTACATTTTACGGCTGTACAAAGTCCATATTTGACCTACTGAACATACTTTTGTCGCAAAGGTCAAAAAGTCACTCATTGACTTTCCTTCTGGTTCCAATAAGTAGCTAAAAGGTCTACAAAAGGTTGTAATTTTTTTTTCTTTTTATATGTTATGGCTGTACAAGAAGTCCATTTTTGACCTACTGAACAAATTTTTGTCCCAAAGGTCAAAAAGTCACTCATTGACTTTCCTTCTGGTTCAAATAAGTAGCTTACAGGCCTAAAAAAGTTTAATTTTTTTTTTTTTTTTTTTTTTTTTTTTTTTACATATTATGGCTGTACAAAGTCCATATTTGACCTACTGAACAATTTTTTGTCCCAAAGCTCAAAAAGTCACTCATTGACTTCCCTTCTGGTTCCAATTAGTAGCTAAAAGGTCTACAAAAGGTTTAATTTTTTTTTTTTTTTACACTTTACGGCTGTACAAGAAGTCCATATTTGACCTATTGAACAAATTTTTGTCCCAAAGGTCAAAAAGTCACTCATTGACTTCCCTTCTAGTTCCAATAAGTAGCTTAAAGGTCTAAAAAAGGTTTAAGTATTTTTTTTTTTTTTTTTTTTACATATAATGGCTGTACAAGAAGTCCATATTTGACCTATTGAACAAATTTTTGTCCCAAAGGTCAAAAAGTCACTCATTGACTTGCCTTCTGGTTCCAATAAGTAGCTAAAAGGTCTACAAAAGGTTTTAAAATTTTTTTTTTTTTTTTTTTTTTTTTTTACATATTATGGCTGTACAAAGTCTATATTTGACCTACTGAAAAAATGTTTGTCCCAAAGGTCAAAAAGTCACTCATTGACTTTCCGTCTGGTTCCAATAAGTAGCTAAAAGGTCTACAAAAGGTTTTAAATTTAAAAAAAAAAAAAATTATTTATTTTTTTTACATATAATGGCTGTACAAGAAGTCCATATTTGACCTACTGAACAATTTTTTGTCCCAAATGTCAAAAAGTAACTCATTGACTTTCCTTCTGGTTCCAATAAGTAGCTAAAAGGTCTACAAAAGGCTTTTTAAAAAAAAAAAATTATTTTTTTTTTTTTTTTTTTTTTTTCACATATCATGGCTGTACAAAGTCCATTTTTGACCTACTGAACACTTTTTTGTCCCAAAGGTCAAAAAGTCACTCATTGATTTCCCTTCTGATTCCAATAAGTAGCTTACAGGTCTAAAGAAGGTTTAAGTTTTTTATTTATTTTTTTTTTTTACATATTATGGCTGTACAAGAAGTCCATATTTGACCTACTGAGCAAATTTTTGTCCCAAAGGTCAAAAAGTCACTTATTGACTACCCTTCTGATTCCAATCAGTAGCTTTCAGGTCTAAAAAAGGTTTAAGTTTTTTTTTTTTTTTTTTTTTTTTTTTTTTACATATAATGGCTGTACAAGATGTCCATATTTGACCTACTGAGCAAATTTTTGTCCCAAAGGTCAAAAAGTCACTCATTGATTTCCCTTCTGATTCCAATAAGTAGCTTACAGGTCTAAAGAAGGTTTAAGTTTTTTATTTATTTATTTTTTTTACATATTATGGCTGTACAAGAAGTCCATATTTGACCTACTGAGCAAATTTTTGTCCCAAAGGTCAAAAAGTCACTTATTGACTACCCTTCTGATTCCAATCAGTAGCTTTCAGGTCTAAAAAAGGTTTAAGTTTTTTTTTTTTTTTTTTTTTTTTTTTTACATATAATGGCTGTACAAGATGTCCATATTTGACCTACTGAGCAAATTTTTGTCCCAAAGGTCAAAAAGTCACTTATTGACTACCCTTCTGATTCCAATCAGTAGCTTTCAGGTCTAAAAAAGGTTTAAGTTTTTTTTTTTTTTTTTTTTTTTTTTTTTACATATAATGGCTGTACAAGATGTCCATATTTGACCTACTGAGCAAATTTTTGTCCCAAAGGTCAAAAAGTCACTCATTGACTTTCCTTCTGGTTCAAATAAGTAGCTTACACACAGCAAAATCCCCAGTGTTAAATTAACACTCCTCAGTGTACATATGTGTCCACACCACAGGGTGTTAAAAGTAACACTTAAGAAGTGTTAAAGTTAATGAGATAATTAAGTGATTAATTAAGTTATGATTGACCATTAGTGATGAGAAACACAAGAACTACAACTGACTTCAGCCACAGCTTTATATGCAATCCACTGAAGATAAAAGAAGACATTAAATCTCTGAAAATCTCAGCAGAGGAGGATTAAACAACTCCACAAACAACATTACCAGCTTCACACATTACTAACCAGACTGACTTTATTTCTGTCAGACGTCTACAGAAGCTCTTACTGAGATTTAGATGTTGATGATTTATTGAAAATAATAGTTTTGTTTGACGCCACCATTATGGTGATCAGTGTTGCTTTAGTTGGGCTCTTGACCCTTGACTTGTCAGCATTTTTTTCTCTCTGGCTGCTGTAACTGATTGTTACAGTGAGAACAGCAAGAGAAAATTGATGATGACAGATGATGTTGGCTTGTTGTTGGTGATACAGTTGTTATCATCATATGGTGCCTTATTTGCTGATCTCCTGAGGGTCATTGATTATAGTAGCATTGTGACTCTACAGCAGGAGATCCAGCAGCGTTTTCATCAGATAAACTGATCAATGTTTAAAACATGTACATAAGTCTTGTTTTCCGGTTTAATAACACATCACACAATAAGCACTTCTAACTCCTGCGAGATTAACTCACACACAGACATCAAGAATCAGCCTATGAATCTCAACAATGGTGACATGCTTCATGCCGCAATGCATTCTGGGTGCATCATGCAAAACTCATCCATGGCTCCCAGAATGCATTGCGGCATAAAGCATGTCACCATTGTTGAGATTCATAGGCTGATTCTTTATGTCTGTGTGTGAGTTACTCTCGCAGGAGTTAGAAGTGATTAGTGTACAATCTGCCTAAAAACATATTCAGCTTTATTGATTAAAACCGATCTGGATCTTTCCTGGAATCACAGTAAAAACAAAGTCAATCAGTGATTTAAATCACTATACAATGATCATATTCTTATCACTGAGCAGTCAACAGCATCTGATTGTGTTTACTCTTGCTTTTCTTGCCATTGCAAACTCAGTTACAGCAGCCAGAGAAACACTAACATTAAAATGTCATCAAACTCCCCAACTAAAGAAAACACTGATCACCATAATGGTGACATTAAAAAAGTTTCAACACAAAATAAACAAGAAAGTAATTCTCAATAAGAGCTTCTGTAGACATCTGACAGAAATAAAGTCAGTCTGGTTAGTAATGTGTGAAGCTGGTAATGCTGTTTGTGGAGTTGTTTAATCCTCCTCTGCTGAGATCTTCAGAGATTTAATGTGTTCTTTTATCTTCAGTTGATTTCATCTAAAACTGTGGCTGAAGTCAATTGTAGTTCTTGTGTTTCTCATCACTAATGGTCAATCATGACTTAATTAATCACTTAATTATCTCATTAACTTTAACACTTCTTAAGTGTTACTTTTAACACCCTGTAGTGTGGACACATATGTACACTGAGGAGTGTTAATTTAACACTGGGGATTTTGCTGTGCAGGTCTAAAAAAAGGTTAAATTATTATTTTTTTTTTTTTTACATTTTACGGCTGTACAAAGTCCATATTTGACCTACTGAACATACTTTTGTCGCAAAGGTCAAAAAGTCACTCATTGACTTTCCTTCTGGTTCCAATAAGTAGCTAAAAGGTCTACAAAAGGTTGTAATTTTTTTTTCTTTTTATATGTTATGGCTGTACAAGAAGTCCATTTTTGACCTACTGAACAAATTTTTGTCCCAAAGGTCAAAAAGTCACTCATTGACTTTCCTTCTGGTTCAAATAAGTAGCTTACAGGCCTAAAAAAGTTTAAATTTTTTTTTTTTTTTTTTTTTTACATATTATGGCTGTACAAAGTCCATATTTGACCTACTGAACAATTTTTTGTCCCAAAGCTCAAAAAGTCACTCATTGACTTCCCTTCTGGTTCCAATTAGTAGCTAAAAGGTCTACAAAAGGTTTAATTTTTTTTTTTTTTTACACTTTACGGCTGTACAAAGTCCATATTTGACCTACTGAACAAATTTTTGTCCCAAAGCTCAAAAAGTCACTCATTGACTTCCCTTCTGGTTCCAATAAGTAGCTTACAGGTCTAAAAAAGATTTAAGTTTTTTTTTTTTTTTTTTTTTTTTTTTATATACATATTATGGCTGTACAAGAAGTCCATATTTGACCTACTGAATAAATTTTTGTCCCAAAGGTCAAAAAGTCACTCATTGACTTTCCTTCTGGTTCCAATTAGTAGCTAAAAGGTCTACAAAAGGTTTAATTTTTTTTTTTTTTACACTTTACGGCTGTACAAAGTCCATATTTGACCTACTGAACAAATTTTTGTCCCAAAGGTCAAAAAGTAACTCATTGACTTTCCTTCTGGTTCCAATAAGTAGCTAAAAGGTCTACAAAAGTTTTTTTTTTTTAAGTTTTTTTTTTTTATTTATTTATTTATTTTTTTACATATTATGGCTGTACAGAAGTCCATATTTGACCTACTGAACATACTTTTGTCCCAAAGGTCAAAAAGTCACTCATTGACTTTCCTTCTGCTTCCAATAAGTAGCTAAAAGGTCTACAAAAGGTTTTAATTTTTTTTTCTTTTTACATGTTATGGCTGTACAAGAAGTCAATTTTTGACCTACTGAACAAATTTTTGTCCCAAAGGTCAAAAAGTAACTCATTGACTTTCCCTCTGGTTCCAATAAGTAGCTAAAAGGTCTACAAAAGGGTTTTTTTTTTTTAAAGTTTTTTTTTTTTTTTTTTTTTACATATTATGGCTGTACAAAGTCCATATTTGACCTACTGAACAATTTTTTGTTCCAAAGGTCAAAAAGTCACTCATTGACTTCCCTTCTGGTTCCAATAAGTAGCTTACAGGTCTAAAAAAGGTTTAAGTTTTTATTTTATTTTATTTATTCATTTTTTTTATACATATTATGGCTGTACAAGAAGTCCATATTTGACCTACTGAATACATTTTTGTCCCAAAGGTCAAAAAGTCACTCATTGACTTTCCTTCTGGTTCCAATAAGTAGCTTACAGGTCTAAAAAGGTTTAATTTTTTTTTTTTTTTTTTTTTACATTTTACGGCTGTACAAAGTTCATATTTGACCTACTGAACAAATTTTTGTCCCAAAGCTCAAAAAGTCACTTATTGACTTTCCTTCTGATTCCAATTAATAGCTAGAAGGTCTACAAAAGGTTTAATATATATATATATATATATATATAAATATAATATATATATATATATATTTTTTTTTTTTTTTTTTTTTTTTTTTTTTTTACATATTATGGCTGTACAGAAGTCCATATTTGACCTACTGAACATACTTTTGTCCCAAAGGTCAAAAAGTCACTCATTGACTTCCCTTCTGGTTCCAATTAGTAGCTAAAAGGTCTACAAAAGGTTTAATTTTTTTTTTTTTTTACACTTTACGGCTGTACAAAGTCCATATTTGACCTACTGAACAAATTTTTGTCCCAAAGCTCAAAAAGTCACTCATTGACTTCCCTTCTGGTTCCAATAAGTAGCTTACAGGTCTAAAAAAGATTTAAGTTTTTTTTTTATTTTTTTTTATTTTTTTTTTATACATATTATGGCTGTACAAGAAGTCCATATATGACCTACTGAATACATTTTTGTCCCAAAGGTCAAAAAGTCACTCATTGACTTTCCTTCTGGTTCCAATTAGTAGCTAAAAGGTCTACAAAAGGTTTAATTTTTTTTTTTTTTTTACACTTTACGGCTGTACAAAGTCCATATTTGACCTACTGAACAAATTTTTGTCCCAAAGGTCAAAAAGTAACTCATTGACTTTCCTTCTGGTTCCAATAAGTAGCTAAAAGGTCTACAAAAGTTTTTTTTTTTTTAAAGTTTTTTTTATTTATTTATTTATTAATTTTTTTAACATATTATGGCTGTACAGAAGTCCATATTTGACCTACTGAACATACTTTTGTCCCAAAGGTCAAAAAGTCACTCATTGACTTTCCTTCTGCTTCCAATAAGTAGCTAAAAGGTCTACAAAAGGTTTTAATTATTTTTTTTTTTTTTCATATTATGGCTGTACAGAAGTCCATTTTTGACCCACTGAACAATTTTTTGTCCCAAAGGTCAAAAAGTCACTCATTGACTTTCCTTCTGGTTCCAATAAGTAGCTTACAGGTCTAAAAAAGGTTTAATTTTTTTTTTTTTTTTTTTTACATTTTACGGCTGTACAAAGTCCATATTTGACCTACTGAACAATTTTTTGTTCCAAAGGTCAAAAAGTCACTCATTGACTTCCCTTCTGGTTCCAATAAGTAGCTTACAGGTCTAAAAAAAGGTTTAATTTTTTTTTTTTTTTTTTTTTACATTTTACGGCTGTACAAAGTTCATATTTGACCTACTGAACAAATTTTTGTCCCAAAGCTCAAAAAGTCACTTATTGACTTTCCTTCTGATTCCAATTAGTAGCTAGAAGGTCTACAAAAGGTTTAATATATATATATATATATATATATATATATATATATATATATATATATATATATATATATATATATATATATATATATATATATATATATATATATATATATATATATATGTGTATTTTTTTTTTTTTTTTTTACATATTATGGCTGTACAGAAGTCCATATTTGACCTACTGAACATACTTTTGTCCCAAAGGTCAAAAAGTAACTCATTGACTTTCCTTCTGGTTCCAATAAGTAACTAAAAGGTCTACAAAAGGCTTTTAAAAAAAATTTTTTTATTTATTGTTATTTTTTTTTTTACGTATTATGGCTGTACAAAGTCCATATTTGACCTACTGAACACTTTTTTGTCCCAAAGGTCAAACAGTCACTCATTGATTTCCCTTCTGATTCCAATCAGTAGCTTTCAGTCTAAAAAAGGTTTAAGTTTTTTTTTTTTTTTTTTTTTTTTTTAAATATAATGGCTGTACAAGATGTCCATATTTGACCTACTGAGCAAATTTTTGTCCCAAAGGTCAAAAAGTCACTCATTGACTTTCCTTCTGGTTCAAATAAGTAGCTTACAGGTCTAAAAAAGGTTTAATTTTTTTTTTTGTTTTTTTTACATATTATGGCTGTACAAAGTCCATATTTGACCTACTGAACATACTTTTGTCCCAAAGGTCAAAAAGTCACTCATTGACTTTCCTTCTGGTTCCAATAAGTAGCTAAAAGGTCTACAAAAGGTTTTAATTTTTTTTTCTTTTTATATGTTATGGCTGTACAAGAAGTCCATTTTTGACCTACTGAACAAATTTTTGTCCCAAAGGTCAAAAAGTAACTCATTGACTTTCCTTCTGGTTCCAATAAGTAGCTAAAAGGTCTACAAAAGGTTTTTTTTTATTTTATTATTATTATTATTTTTTTTTTACATATTATGGCTGTACAAAGTCCATATTTGACCTACTGAACAATTTTTTGTTCCAAAGGTCAAAAAGTCACTCATTGACTTCCCTTCTGGTTCCAATAAGTAGCTTACAGGTCTAAAAAAGGTTTAAGTTTTTATTTTATTTTATTTATTTATTTATTTTATACATATTATGGCTGTACAAGAAGTCCATATTTGACCTACTGAATACATATTTGTCCCAAAGGTCAAAAAGTCACTCATTGACTTTCCTTCTGGTTCCAATAAGTAGCTTACAGGTCTAAAAAAGGTTTAATTTTTTTTTTTTTTTTTTACATTTTACGGCTGTACAAAGTTCATATTTGACCTACTGAACAAATTTTTGTCCCAAAGCTCAAAAAGTCACTTATTGACTTTCCTTCTGATTCCAATTAGTAGCTAGAAGGTCTACAAAAGGTTTAATATATATATATATTTTTTTTTTTATTTTTTATTTTTTTACATATTATGGCTGTACAAAGTCCATATTTGACCTACTGAACACTTTTTTGTCCCAAAGGTCAAAAAGTCACTCATTGATTTCCCTTCTGATTCCAATCAGTAGCTTTCAGGTCTAAAAAAGGTTTAAGTTTTTTTTTTTTTTTTTTTTTTTTTTTACATGTAATGGCTGTACAAGATGTCCATATTTGACCTACTGAACATACTTTTGTCCCAAAGGTCAAAAAGTCACTCATTGACTTTCCTTCTGGTTCAAATAAGTAGCTTACAGGTCTAAAAAAGGTTTAATTTTTTTTTTTTTTTACATTGTACTGCTGTACAAAGTCCATATTTGACCTACTGAACAAATTTTTGTCCCAAAGCTCAAAAAGTCACTCATTGACTTTCCTTCTGGTTCCAATTAGTAGCTAAAAGGTCTACAAAAGGTTTAATATATATATATATATATATATATATATATATATATATATATATATATATATATATATATATATATATATATATATATATATATATATATATATATATATATATATATATATATATATACATATATATATATATATATATATATTTATTTATTTATTTATTTATTTATTTATTTATTTTTTTTCATATTATGGCTGTACAGAAGTCCATTTTTGACCCACTGAACAATTTTTTGTCCCAAAGGTCAAAAAGTCACTCATTGACTTTCCTTCTGGTTCCAATAAGTAGCTTACAGGTCTAAAAAAGGTTTAATTTTTTTTTTTTTTTTTTTTACATTTTACGGCTGTACAAAGTCCATATTTGACCTACTGAACAATTTTTTGTTCCAAAGGTCAAAAAGTCACTCATTGACTTCCCTTCTGGTTCCAATAAGTAGCTTACAGGTCTAAAAAAAGGTTTAATTTTTTTTTTTTTTTTTTTTTACATTTTACGGCTGTACAAACTTCATATTTGACCTACTGAACAAATTTTTGTCCCAAAGCTCAAAAAGTCACTTATTGACTTTCCTTCTGATTCCAATTAGTAGCTAGAAGGTCTACAAAAGGTTTAATATATATATATATATATATATACATATATATATATATATATATATATATATATATACATATATATATATATATATATATATATATATATATTTTTTTTTTTTTTTTTTTTTTTTTTTTTTTTTTTTTTTTTTACATATTATGGCTGTACAAGAAGTCCATATTTGACCTACTGAACATACTTTTGTCCCAAAGGTCAAAAAGTCACTCATTGACTTTCCTTCTGCTTCCAATAAGTAGCTAAAAGGTCTACAAAAGGTTTTAATTTTTTATTATATTTTATTTATTCATTTTTTTTATACATATTATGGCTGTACAAGAAGTCCATATTTGACCTACTGAATAAATTTTTGTCCCAAAGGTCAAAAAGTCACTCATTGACTTTCCTTCTGGTTCCAATAAGTAGCTTACAGGTCTAAAAAGGTTAAATTTTTTTTTTTTTTTTTTACATTTTACGGCTGTACAAAGTTCATATTTGACCTACTGAACAAATTTTTGTCCCAAAGCTCAAAAAGTCACTTATTGACTTTCCTTCTGATTCCAATTAATAGCTAGAAGGTCTACAAAAGGTTTAATATATATATATATATATATATATATATATATTTTTTTTTTTTTTTTTTTTACATATTATGGCTGTACAGAAGTCCATATTTGACCTACTGAACACTTTTTTGTCCCAAAGGTCAAAAAGTCACTCATTGATTTCCCTTCTGATTCCAATCGGTAGCTTTCAGGTCTAAAAAAGGTTTAAGTTTTTTTATTTATTTATTTTTTTTTTTACATATAATGGCTGTACAAGATGTCCATATTTGACCTACTGAGCAAATTTTTGTCCCAAAGGTCAAAAAGTCACTCATTGACTTTCCTTCTGGTTCAAATAAGTAGCTTACAGGTCTAAAAAAGGTTTAATTTTTTTTTTTTTTTTTTTTACATTTTACGGTTGTACAAAGTCCATATTTGACCTACTGAACATACTTTTGTCCCAAAGGTCAAAAAGTCACTCATTGACTTTCCTTCTGGTTCCAATAAGTAGCTAAAAGGTCTACAAAAGGGTTTTTTTTCTTAAAGTTTTTTATTTTTTTTTTTTTTTTTTTACATATTATGGCTGTAAAAGTCCCTATTTGACCTACTGAACAATTTTTTGTTCCAAAGGTCAAAAAGTCATTCATTGACTTCCCTTCTGGTTCCAATAAGTAGCTAAAAGGTCTACAAAAGGTTTTAATTTTTTTTTCTTTTTACATGTTATGGCTGTACAAGAAGTCCATTTTTGACCTACTGAACACATTTTTGTCCCAAAGGTCAAAAATTCAATCATTGACTTTCCTTCTGGTTCCAATAAGTAGCTAAAAGGTCTACAAAAGGTTTTAAAAAAATATATATTATTTATTGTTATTTTTTTTTTTTTACATATTATGGCTGTACAAAGTCCATATTTGACCTACTGAACAAATTTTTGTCCCAAAGGTCAAAAAGTAACTCAATGACTTTCCTTCTGGTTCCAATAAGTAGCTAAAAGATCTACAAAAGGTTTAATATATATATATATATATATATATATATATATATATATATATATATATATATATATATATATATATATATATATATATATATATATATATATATATATATATATTACATATTATGATTGTACAGAAGTCCATATTTGACATACTGAACAAATTTTTGTCCCAAAGGTCAAACAGTCACTCATTGACTTTCCTTCTGGTTCCAATAAGTAGCTAAAAGGTCTAAAAAAGGTTTAAATTTTTTTTTTATTTTTTTTTTTTTTATACATATTATGGCTGTACAAGAAGTCCATATGTGACCTACTGAAAAAAAATTTGTCTCAAAGGTCAAAAGTCACTCATTGATTTCCCTTCTGATTCCAATAAGTAGCTTACAGGTCTAAAAAAGGTTTAAGTTTTTTTTATTTTTTTTTTTATACATATTATGGCTGTACAAGAAGTCCATATTTGACCTAATGATTAAATGCTTGTCCCAAAGGTCAAAAAGTCACTCATTGACTTTCCTTCTGGTTCCAATAAGTAGCTAAAAGGTCTACAAAAGGTTTTAAATTTTTTTTTTCTTTTTACATGTTATGGCTGTACAAGAAGTCCATATTTGACCTACTGAACAAATTTTTGTCCCAAAGGTCAAAAAGTAACTCATTGACTTTCCTTCTGGTTCCAATAAGTAGCTAAAAGGTCTACAAAAGGTTTTAATGTTTTATTTTTTATTTATTTTATTTTTTTTACATATTATGGCTGTCCAAAGTCCATATTTTACCGACTGAACAAATTTTTATCCCAAAGGTCAAAAAGTAGCTCATTGACTTCCCTTCTGGTTCCAATTAGTAGCTAAAACGTCTACAAAATGTTTAATTTATATATATATATATATATATATATATATATATATATATATATATATATATATATATATATATATATATATATATATATATATATATATATATATATATATATATATTACATATTATGATTGTACAGAAGTCCATATTTGACCTACTGAACATACTTTTGTCCCAAAGGTCAAAAAGTCACTGATTGATTTCCCTTCTGATTCCAATTTGTAGCTTACAGGTCTAAAAAAGGTTTAAGTTTTTTAATTACATTTTTTTTAAGACATATTATGGCTGTACAGGAAGTCCATATTTGACATACTGAACAAATTTTTGTCCCAAAGGTCAAACAGTCACTCATTGACTTTCCTTCTGGTTCCAATAAGTAGCTAAAAGGTCTAAAAAAGGTTTAATTAATTTTTTTTTTTTTTTTTTTTTTTATTATACATATTATGGCTGTACAAGAAGTCCATATGTGACCTACTGAAAAAAATTTTGTCCCAAAGGTCAAAAAGTCACTCATTGATTTCCCTTCTGATTCCAATAAGTAGCTTACAGGTCTAAAAAAGGTTTAAGTTTTTTTTTTTTTTTTTACATATTATGGCTGTACAAGAAGTCCATATTTGACCTAATGATTAAATGCTTGTCCCAAAGGTCAAAAAGTCACTCATTGACTTTCCTTCTGGTTCCAATAAGTAGCTAAAAGGTCTACAAAAGGTTTTAAAATTTTTTTTCTTTTTACATGTTATGGCTGTACAAGAAGTCCACATTTGACCTACTGAACAATTTTTTGTCCCAAAGGTCAAAAAGTCACTCATTGACTTTCCTTCTGGTTCCAATAAGTAGCTAAAAGGTCTACAAAAGGTTTTAATTTTTTTTTTTTTTTTTTTTACATATTATGGCTGTACAAGAAGTCCATATTTGACCTACTGAACAAATTTTTGTCCCAAAGGTCAAAAAGTCACTCATTGACTTTCCTTCTGGTTCCAATAAGTAGCTAAAAGGTCTACAAAATGTTTTATTTTTTTTTTTTTTTTTTTTTTACATATTACGTCTGTACAAAGTCAATATTTGACCTACTGAAAAAAAAATTGTCCCAAAGGTCAAAAAATCACTCATTGACTTCCCTTCTGGTTCCAGTTAATTGACTTCCCTTCTGATTCCAATTTGTAGCTTACAGGTCTAAAAAAGGTTTACATTTTTTAATTAAAATTTTTTTTTTTTTAAATATATATTATGGCTGTACAAGAAGTCCATATTTGACCTACTGAACATATTTTTGTCCCAAAGGTCAAAAAGTCACTCATTGACTTTCATTTTGGTTCCAATAAGTAGCTAAAAGGTCTACAAAAGGTTTACATTTTTTTTTTTTTTTTTTACATAATATGGCTGTACAAAGTCCATATTTGACCTACTGAAAAAATGTTTCTCCCAAAGGTTAAAAAGTCACTCATTTATTTCCCTTCTGATTCCAATAAGTAGCTTACAGGTCTAAAAAAGGTTTAAGTTTTGTTTTTTTTTGTTTTTTACATATTATGGCTGTACAAGAAGTCCATATTTGACCTACTGAACGTGTTTTTTGACTAAGAGTCCATACACACTAATTCACTATACATACTCTTTGACTTCCATTCTGATTCCAATTAGTATTTAAAATGTTCAAATTTTTTTATACATGTTTTGGCTGTACAGAAGTCCATATTTGACCTAAAGAACATGTTTTAGGCCTAAGAGTCCTTAAACACGAATTTACTATACATACTCATTGACTTCGCTTCTGGTTCCAATTAATAGCTAAAAGGTCCACAGAAGGTTTTAGTTTAATTTGATTTTTCTTACATGATATGGCTGTACAGAAGTCCACATTTTACCTACTGAACATATTTTTTCCCAAACAGTCCTTAAACACCAACTTACTATACACACTCATTGGCTTTCTCATTGATTCCAATTGCAAGCCAAAAGTCCCCCCCCCCCCCCCGCCCCCCTTTTTATGTTTTATTTCATCTTTTATTTTACATGTTATGGCTGTACGGAAATTCATATTTGACCTACTGAACATATTTTTGTCCCAAAGGTCAAAAAGTCACTCATTGACTTCCCTTCTTGTTCCAATTAGTAGCTAAAAGGTCTAAAAAAGGTTCCCTTTTTTTGTTTACATGCTATGGCAGTAAAGAACATATTTGACCTACTGGACATATTTTTGGCCCAAAGGTAAAAAAAGGTCACTCATTGCCTTCCCTTTTGATTCCAAAAAGTAGCTTGCAGGTCTACGAAAGTTTTTTTCTATTATGATTTTTTTTTTTTTTTTACATATTATGGCTGTACAGAAGTCCATATTTGACCTACTGAACATATTCTTGGCCCAAAGGTCCAAAAAGTCCTTTCTGATTCCAATTGCAAGCCAAAAGTCTTTTTTTAAGACTTTAAAAAAGTATTTTTTTAAAAGTCCCCCTCCCCCTTTTTTTTAAAGGTTTTATTTCATTTTTTTTCATGTTATGGCTGTACAGAAATTCATATTTGACCTACTGAACATATTTTTGGCCTAAGATAACTCAAACACTAACTTTATATATATACTCATTGACTTCCCTTCTATTCCCATTACTAGCCAAAAGCTCCACAAAAATAATTTAAAGTTTTTTTAAGTTAAAAGCTTTGTTGTTTTTACATGTTATGGCTGTACAGAAGTCCATATTTGACCTTCTGAATATTTTTTTGGGCAAGGGGTCCACACAATATTTTCAACTATATATTTTCAAAGACTCCTTATTTTACATCAGCCATACCGTAGTCCACCTACTGACCTACTGAACATATTTCTGTCTGAATATTCATCAGTCCATAAGATACTCCATAGTCCATATGTCCATTTTTGACCCTTTGTCCACAAAAGGGAATCAGAAGGGAAGTCAATGAGTATGTATAGTAAGTTCATGATCGAGGCCAGAAATTTGTTTAGTTGGTCATATATATACTGTATGTCTGATTTAATATCAAAAGGGGTCTATGAAAATATATAGCAAAAGGAAAACTTTGTGAACCCTTTGGCAAAAAATATGTTCAGTAGGTCAAATATGGACTATTGTCTGATTTAACATGAGAAGGAATCATTGAGAGTATATAGTTGAAAACCTTTGTAGACACCTTGGCCAGAAACATGTTCAGTAGGTCATATATGGACTTCTGTTTAGCAATATCATGTAAATTAAGTTTCAATACACAATTATAGACTCTTTATGATAATAAATCAATCGTGTCCTTGAAAACTGATTTAATACTACTCATTGACTTCAATGTTACAACAGCCGTACATTAGAACCTGATGTAACATAAGAATGAGTCAATGAGTATGGATAGTAAGTCAATGTTCAAGGACGAAAAAAAATATGGTCGGCGGGTCAAACATGGACTACTGATTCACCATCAAAAGGAGTCTATGAGAATATATAGAAAATATAGAAAATAACCTTTTGTGGACCCTTCGGCCAGAAATAAGTTCAGTAGGTCAAATAGAGACTAATTTAATGCTTAGAGTTAAAAACTATGGATAGTAATGTCAATGTTCAAGGAGACTTTAAACATGTTCAGTAGAATTAATATGTACCTAATGTATGGCTTGATGTAACGTAAGGAGTCAATGAGTATTTATAGTAATTTAATATTTGAGGACTCATCGGCCAGAAACATGTTCAATAGGTCATAATGTACTACGTTCCGGCTGATTTAACATGAGGAGTCAAAGGGAATTATAAGACATTTTATGTTTGAGGATTCGCATTAAGGATTACTCCTGGCAAGACAACTCATTCCGAGGTGCATTGAGGAGATAGACCTTTTGAATAGACAGATGTTGCCATGCACTTGCTCATGCAAAAGCACTTATCAGTTATTTTATGCACTGCAAAATCACTTGTCTCTTCAATGCACAACGAGTCTTATATGCAGTGCAACGCATAAGCACTAATAATTTCAATGCACACCGAGTTCTTGAATGCAAAGAAATGCAAAATCACTTGTCTCTTCAATGCATAATGAGTTTAGTATGCAATGCAATGCAAAAGCACTAATCTCGTCAATTCACAATTTTTTTTAATGCTATGCAATGCAAACGCATTGCAATGCTAAACAATTATTCTCTTAAATGCACACCGAGTTCTTGAATGCAATGCAATATCACTTGTCTCTTCAATGCACAAAAAGTTCTTATATGCAATGCAATGCAAAAGCACTAATCTGTTCAATGCACAATGTGTTTTGTATGCATTGCAATGCAAAACCACTATTCTCTTCAATGCACACCGAGTGTTTGAATGCAATGCAATACAAAATCACTTGTCTCTTCAATGCACAAAAAGTTATTGAATGCAATGCAGTGCAATGCAAAATCACTAATCTATTCAATGAACAATGTGTTTTGTGTGCATTGCAATGCAAAACAACTATTCTCTTAAATGCACACCGAGTTCTTGAATGCAATGCAATGCAAAATCACTTGTCTCTTCAATGCACAAAAAGTTCTTATATGCAATGCAATGCAAAAGCACTAATCTTTTGCATTGCATGTCTTGTATGCATTGCAATGCAAAAGTACTAATCTATTCAATGCACAATGCGTTTTGTATGCATTGCAATGCAAAACCACTATTCTCTTAAATGCACACCGAGTGTTTGAATGCAATGCAATACAAAATCAATTGTCTCTTCAATGCACAACGAGTTCTTGAATGCAGTGCAATGCAAAATCACTTGTCTCTTCAATGCACAAAAAATCTTGTATGCATTGCAATGCAAAAGCACTAATCTGATCAAAGCACAATGTGTTTTGTATGCATTGCAATGCAAAACCACTATTCTCTTCAATGCACACCGAGTTTTTGAATGCAATGCAATACAAAATCAGTTGTCTCTTCAATGCACACCGAGTTCTTGAATGCAATGCAAAATCAGTTGTCTCTTCAATGCACAATGAGTTTAGTATGCATTGCAATGCAAAATCACTATTCTCTTCAATGCACACCGAGTGTTTGAATGCAATGCAATACAAAATCACTTGTCTCTTCAATGCACAATGTGTTTTGTATGCATTGCAATGCAAAACCACTATTCTCTTCAATGCACACCGAGTTTTTGAATGCAATGCAATACAAAATCAGTTGTCTCTTAAATGCACACCGAGTTCTTGAATGCAATGCAAAATCAGTTCTTGAACGCAATGCAATGCAAAATCACTTGTCTCTTCAATGCACACAGAGTTCTTATATGCAATGCAACAGCACATCTCTAAATGCAAAATGAGTTTAGTAAGCATTGCAATGCAAAAGCACTAACTCGTCAATTCACAAGTTTTTTTAATGCTATGCAATGCAAACGCACTAATCTATTCAATGCACAATGTGTTTTGTGTGCATTGCAATGCAAAACCACTATTTTCTTAAATGCACAATTTGTATTTGAGTGTTTGAATGCAATGCAATACAAAATCAATTGTCTCTTCAATGCACAACGAGTTCTTGAATGCAATGCAAAATCAGTTCTTGAACGCAATGCAATGAAAAATCACTTGTCTCTTCAATGCACACAGAGTTCTTATATGCAATGCAACAGCACATCTCTGAATGCACAATGAGTTTAGTAAGCATTGCAATGCAAAAGCACTAACTCGTCAATTCACAAGTTTTTTTAATGCTATGCAATGCAAACGCACTAATCTATTCAATGCACAATGTGTTTTGTGTGCATTGCAATGCAAAACCACTATTTTCTTAAATGCACAATGAGTTCCTGAATGCAATGCAATGCAAAATCACTTGTCTCTTCAATGCACAAGTTCTTATATGCAATGCAACAGCACATCTCTCAATGCAGAGTGAGTTTAGTATGCATTGCAATGCAAAAGCACTAACTCGTCAGTTCACAAGTTTTTTTAATGCTATGCAATGCAAACGCACTAATCTATTCAATGCACAATGTGTTTTGTGTGCATTGCAATGCAAAACCACTATTTTCTTAAATGCACAATGAGTTCCAGAATGCAATGCAATGCAAAATCACTTGTCTCTTCAACGCACAAAGTTATTATATGCAATGCAATACAAAAGCACTAATCTCGTCAATGCACAAGTTTTTTTTATTGCATTGCAATGCAAAAGCACTAATCTGTTCAATGCACACCGAGTCTTGTATGCATTGCAATGCAATAGTACTAATATCATCAATGCACAAGTTTTTTTTATTGCGATGCAATGCAAACGCACTAATATATTCAATGCACAATGCGGTTTGTATGCATTGCAATGCAAAATCACTATTCTCTTCAATGCACACCGAGTTTTTGAATGCAATGCAATTCAAAATCACTTGTCTCTTCAATGCTCAAAAAGTTCGTATATGCAATGCAATGCAAAAAAACGTATCTCTTCAATACACAACGAGTCTTGTATGCATTGCAATGCAAAAGTACTAATCTCATCAATGCACAAGTTTTTTTTATTGCGATGCAATGCAAACACACTAGTCTATTCAACGCACAATGTGTTTTGTGTGCATTGCAATGCAAAATCACTATTTTCTTAAATGCACAATGAGTTCCTGAATGCAATGCAATGCAAAATCACTTGTCTCTTCAATGCACAAGTTCTTATATGCAATGCAATGCAAAATCACTTGTCTCTTCAATGCACAAGTTCTTATATGCAATGCAACAGCACATCTCTCAATGCACAATGAGTTTAGTATGCATTGCAATGCAAAATCACTAACTCGTCAATTCACAAGTTTTTTTAATATTATGCAATGCAAACGCACTAATCTATTCAATGCACAATGTGTTTTGTGTGCATTGCAATGCAAAATCACTATTTTCTTATATGCACAATGAGTTCCTGAATGCAATGCAATGCAAAATCACTTGTCTCTTCAATGCACAAGTTCTTATATGCAATGCAACAGCATATCTCTCAATGCACACCGAGTCTTGTATGCATTGCAATGCAAAAGTACTAATCTCATCAATGCACACGTTTTTTTTATTGCGATGCAATGCAAACACACTAATCTATTCAACGCACAATGTGTTTTGTGTGCATTGCAATGCAATGCAAACACACTAATCTATTCAACGCACAATGTGTTTTGTGTGCATTGCAATGCAATGCAAACACACTAATCTATTCAACGCACAATGTGTTTTGTGTGCATTGCAATGCAATGCAAACACACTAATCTATTCAACGCACAATGTGTTTTGTGTGCATTGCAATGCAAAATCACTATTCTCTTCAATGCACACCGAGTTTTTGAATGCAATGCAATACAAAATCAGTTGTCTCTTAAATGCACACCGAGTTCTTGAATGCAATGAAAAATCAGTTCTTGAACGCAATGCAATGCAAAATCACTTGTCTCTTCAATGCACACAGAGTTCTTATATGCAATGCAACAGCACATCTCTAAATGCACAATGAGTTTAGTAAGCATTGCAATGCAAAAGCACTAACTCGTCAATTCACAAGTTTTTTTAATGCTATGCAATGCAAACGCACTAATCTATTCAATGCACAATGTGTTTTGTGTGCATTGCAATGCAAAACCACTATTTTCTTAAATGCACAATGAGTTCCTGAATGCAATGCAATGCAAAATCACTTGTCTCTTCAATGTACAAGTTCTTATATGCAATGCAACAGCACATCTCTCAATGCACAGTGAGTTTAGTATGCATTGCAATGCAAAAGCACTAACTCGTCAATTCACAAGTTTTTTTAATGCTATGCAATGAAAACGCACAAATCTATTCAATGCACAATGTGTTTTGTGTGCATTGCAATGCAAAACCACTATTTTCTTAAATGCACAATGAGTTCCTGAATGCAATGCAAAATCACTTGTCTCTTCAACGCACAAAAAGTTATTATATGCAATGCAATACAAAAGCACTAATCTCGTCAATGCACAAGTTTTTTTTATTGCATTGCAATGCAAAAGCACTAATCTGTTCAATGCACACCGAGTCTTGTATGCATTGCAATGCAAAAGTACTAATATCATCAATGCACAAGTTTTTTTTATTGCGATGCAATGCAAACGCACTAATATATTCAATGCACAATGCGGTTTGTATGCATTGCAATGCAAAATCACTATTCTCTTCAATGCACACCGAGTTTTTGAATGCAATGCAATTCAAAATCACTTGTCTCTTCAATGCTCAAAAAGTTCGTATATGCAATGCAATGCAAAAAAACGTATCTCTTCAATACCCAACGAGTCTTGTATGCATTGCAATGCAAAAGTACTAATCTCATCAATGCACAAGTTTTTTTTATTGCGATGCAATGCAAACACACTAATCTATTCAACGCACAATGTGTTTTGTGTGCATTGCAATGCAATGCAAACACACTAATCTATTCAACGCACAATGTGTTTTGTGTGCATTGCAATGCAATGCAAACACACTAATCTATTCAACGCACAATGTGTTTTGTGTGCATTGCAATGCAAAACCACTATTCTCTTTAATGCACAACGAGTTTTGTATGCATTGCAATGTAAATGCACTAATATATTTAATGCACAATGCGTTTTGTATGCATTGCAATGCAAAATCACTATTCTCTTCAATGCACACCGAATTCTTATATGCAATGCAAAATCACTTGTCTAAATGCACAATGAGTTTAGTAAGCATTGCAATGCAAAATCAATATTCTCTTCAATGCACACCGAGTGTTTGAATGCAATGCAATACAAAATCACTTGTCTCTTCAATGCACAATGTGTTTTGCATGCATTGCAATGCAAAACCACTATTCTCTTCAATGCACACCGAGTTTTTGAATGCAATGCAATACAAAATCAGTTGTCTCTTCAATGCACACCGAGTTCTTGAATGCAATGCAAAATCAAGTCTCTTCAATGCACAATGAGTTTAGTATGCATTGCAATGCAAAAGCACTATTCTCTTAAAGTCACACCGAGTTCTTGAATGCAATGCAAAATCAGTTCTTGAACGCAATGCAATGCAAAATCACTTGTCTCTTCAATGCACAAAAAGTTCTTATATGCAATGCAATGCAAAATCACTTGTCTCTTCAATGCACAAAAAGTTTTTATGTGCAATGCAAAATAACTTGTCTCTTCAATGCACAAAAAGTTCTTATATGCAATGCAATGCAAAATCACTTGTCTCTTCAATGCACACAGAGTTCTTATATGCAATGCAACAGCACATCTCTAAATGCACAATGAGTTTAGTAAGCATTGCAATGCAAAAGCACTAACTCGTCAATTCACAAGTTTTTTTAATGCTATGCAATGCAAACACACTAATCTATTCAATGCACAATGTGTTTTGTGTGCATTGCAATGCAAAACCACTACTTTCTTAAATGCACAATGAGTTCCTGAATGCAATGCAATGCAAAATCACTTGTCTCTTCAATGTACAAGTTCTTATATGCAATGCAACAGCACATCTCTCAATGCACAGTGAGTTTAGTATGCATTGCAATGCAAAAGCACTAACTCGTCAATTCACAAGTTTTTTTAATGCTATGCAATGCAACAGCACATCTCTCAATGCACAGTGAGTTTAGTATGCATTGCAATGCAAAAGCACTAACTCGTCAATTCACAAGTTTTTTTAATGCTATGCAATGCAAACGCACTAATCTATTCAATGCACAATGTGTTTTGTGTGCATTGCAATGCAAAACCACTATTTTCTTAAATGCACAATGAGTCACAATGAATGCAATGCAATGCAAAATCACTTGTCTCTTCAGCGCACAAAAAGTTATTATATGCAATGCAATACAAAAGCACTAATCTCGTCAATGCACAAGTTTTTTTTATTGCATTGCAATGCAAAAGCACTAATCTGTTCAATGCACACCGAGTCTTGTATGCATTGCAATGCAAAAGTACTAATCTCATCAATGCACGTTTTTTTTATTGCGATGCAATGCAAAGACTAATCTATTCAACGCACAATGTGTTTTGTGTGCATTGCAATGCAATGCAAACACACTAATCTATTCAACGCACAATGTGTTTTGTGTGCATTGCAATGCAATGCAAACACACTAATCTATTCAACGCACAATGTGTTTTGTGTGCATTGCAATGTAAATGCACTAATATATTCAATGCACAATGCGTTTTGTATGCATTGCAATGCAAAACACTATTCTCTTCAATGCACACCGAGTTCTTATATGCAATGCAATGCAAAATCACTTGTCTCTTCAATGCACACCGAGTTCTTATATGCAATGCAAAATCACTTGTCTAAATGCACAATGAGTTTGGTATGCATTGCAATGCAAAATCACTATTCTCTTCAATGCACACAGAGTTCTTATATGCAATGCAATGCAAAATCACTTGTCTAAATGCACAATGAGTTTAGTATGCATTGCAATGCAAAATCACTATTCTCTTCAATGCACACCGAGTGTTTGAATGCAATGCAATACAAAATCACTTGTCTCTTCAATGCACAATGTGTTTTGTATGCATTGCAATGCAAAACCACTATTCTCTTCAATGCACACCGAGTTTTTGAATGCAATGCAATGCAAAAGCACTATTCTCTTAAATGCACACCGAGTTCATGAATGCAATGCAAAATCAGTTCTTGAACGCAATGCAATGCAAAATCACTTGTCTCTTCAATGCACAAAAAGTTCTTATATGCAATGCAAAATAACTTGTCTCTTCAATGCACAAAAAGTTTTTATGTGCAATGCAAAATAACTTGTCCCTTCAATGCACAAAAAGTTCTTATATGCAATGCAATGCAAAATCACTTGTCTCTTCAATGCACACAGAGTTCTTATATGCAATGCAACAGCACATCTCTAAATGCACAATGAGTTTAGTAAGCATTGCAATGCAAAAGCACTAACTCGTCAATTCACAAGTTTTTTTAATGCTATGCAATGCAAACGCACTAATCTATTCAATGCACAATGTGTTTTGTGTGCATTGCAATGCAAAACCACTATTTTCTTAAATGCACAACGAATGCAATGCATTGCAATGCAAAATCACTAATCTCGTCAATGCACAAAGAAGTCTTGTATTAATTGCAATGCAAAAGTACTAATCTCATCAATGCACAATGCGTTTTGTATGCATTGCACTGCAAAACCATTATTCTCTTCAATGCTAAAAAAGTTCGTATATGCAATGCAATGCAAAAGTATTTATCTCTTCAATACACAACGAGTTTTGTATCCATTGCAATGCAAAAGCACTAATCTGATCAAAGCACAAGTTTTTTTTTAAATGCTATGCAATGCAAAAGCACTAATCTGTTCGATGCACACCGAGTCTTGTATGCATTGCAATGCAAAAGTACTAATCTCATCAATGCACAAGTTTTTTTTAATGCTATGCAATGCAAAAGTACTTATCTCTTCAATACACAACGAGTCTTGTATGCAGTGCAACACAAAAGCACTAATCTTTTCAATGCACACCGAGTTTTTTTTATTTTTTTTATTTTTTATTTTTTACATATTATGGCTGTACAAAGTCCATATGTGACCTACTGAACAAATTTTTGTCCCAAAGGTCAAAAAGTCACTCATTGACTTTCATTCTGGTTCCAATAAGTAGCTAAAAGGTCTACAAAAGGTTTACATTTTTTTTTTTTTTTACATAATATGGCTGTACAAAGTCCATATTTGACCTACTGAAAAAATGTTTGTCCCAAAGGTCAAAAAGTCACTCATTTATTTCCCTTCTGATTCCAATAAGTAGCTTACAGGTCTAAAAATGGTTTGGATTTTTTTTTTTTTTTGCATATTATGGCTGTACAAGAAGTCCATATTTGACCTACTGAACAATTTTATTTTCCAAAGGTCAAAAAGTCACTTATTGCCTTCCCTTCTGATTCCAATAAGTAGCTGACAGATCTAAAAAAGGTTTGGATTTTTTTTTATTGTTTTTTTTTTTTTTTTTTTTTTATGGCTGTACAAGAAGTCCATATTTGACCTACTGAAATTTTTTTTTTTCCAAAGGTCAAAAAGTCACTCATTGACTTTCCTTCTGGTTCCAATAAGTAGCTAAAAGGTCTACAAAAGGTTTAATTTTTAATTTATTTATTTTTTTACATATTATGGCTGTACAGAAGTCCATATTTGACCTACTGAACAAATTTTTGTCCCAAAGGTCAAAAAGTCACTCATTGACTTCCCTTCTGATTCCAATATGTAGCTTAAAGGTCTAAAAATGGTTTGGAATATTTTTTTTTTTTTTTTTTTTACATATTATGGCTGTACAAAGTCCATATGTGACCTACTGAACAAATTTTTGTCCCAAAGGTCAAAAAGTCACTCATTGACTTCCCTTCTGATTCCAATAAGTAGCTGACAGATCTAAAAAAGGTTTGGAATTTTTTTTTTTTTTTTTTTTGCATATTATGGCTGTACAAGAAGTCCATATTTGACCTACTGAACAATTTTATTTTCGAAAGGTCAAAAAGTCACTAATTGACTTTCCTTCTGGTTCCAATAAGTAGCTAAAAGGTCTACAAAAGGTTAACATTTTTTTTTTTTTTTTACATATTATGGCTGTACAGAAGTCCATATTTGACCTACTGAACAATTTTTTTTTCCAAAGGTCAAAAAGTCACTCATTGACTTTCCTTCTGGTTCCAATAAGTAGCTAAAAGGTCTACAAAAGGTTTAATTTTTTTTTTTTTACATATTATGGCTGTACAGAAGTCCATATTTGACCTACTGAACAAATTTTTGTCCTAAAGGTCAAAAAGTCACTTATTGACTTTCCTTCTGGTTCCAATAAGTAGCTAAAAGGTCTACAAAAGGTTTAAAAAATTATTTTTTTTAAATATTATGGCTGTACAAAGTCCATATGTGACCTACTGAACAAATTTTTGCCCCAAAGGTCAAAAAGTCACTCATTGACTTCCCTTCTGATTCCAATAAGTAGCTGACAGATCTAAAAAAGGTTTGGATTTTTTTTTTTTTTACATATAATGGCTGTACAAGAAGTCCATATTTGACCTACTGAACAAATTTTTGTCCCAAAGATCAAAAAGTCACTCATTGACGTCCCTTCTGATTCCAATAAGTAGCTTACAGGTCTAAAAATGGTTTGGATGTATTTTTTTTTTTTTACATATTATGGCTGTACAAGAAGTCCATATTTGACCTACTGAACAATTTTTTTTTCCAAAGGTCAAAAAGTCACTCATTGACTTTCCTTCTGGTTCCAATAAGTAGCTAAAAGGTCTACAAAAGGTTAAATTTTTTTTTTATTATTATTATTTTTTTTTACATATTATGGCTGTACAAAGTCCATATGTGACCTACTGAACAAATTTTTGTCCCAAAGGTCAAAAAGTCACTCATTGACTTCCCTTCTGATTCCAATAAGTAGCTGACAGATCTAAAAAAGGTTTGGAATTTTTTTTTTTTTTTTTTTTTTTTGCATATTATGCCTGTACAAGAAGTCCATATTTGACCTACTGACATTTTTTTTTTCCAAAGGTCAAAAAGTCACTCAATGACTTTCCTTCTGGTTCCAATAAGTAGTTAAAAGGTCTACAAAAGGCTACATTTTTTTTATTATTATTATTATTTTTTTTTACATATTATGGCTGTACAAAGTCCATATGTGACCTACTGAACAAATTTTTGTCCCAAAGGTCAAAAGGTCACTCATTGACTTCCCTTCTGATTCCAATAAGTAGCTGACAGATCTAAAAAAGGTTTGGATTTTTTTTTTTTTTTTTTGCATATTATGGCTGTACAAGAAGTCCATATTTGACCTACTGAACAAATTTTTGTCCCAAAGGTCAAAAAGTCACTCATTGACGTCCCTTCTGATTCCAAAAAGTAGCTTACAGGTCTAAAAATGGTTTGGATTTTTTTTTTTTTTTTTACATATTATTGCTGTACAGAAGTCCATTTTTGACCTACTGAACAATTTTTTTTTCCAAAGGTCAAAAAGTCACTCATTGACTTTCCTTCTGGTTCCAATAAGTAGCTAAAAGGTCTACAAAAGGTTAAATTATTTTTTTATTATTATTATTATTTTTTTTACATATTATGGCTGTACAAGAAGTCCATATTTGACCTACTGAACAAATTTTTGTCCCAAAGGTCAAAAAGTCACTCAATGACTTTCCTTCTGATTCCAATAAGTAGCTGACAGATCTAAAAAAGGTTTGGATTTTTATTTTTTTTTATTTTTTTTTGCATATTATGGCTGTACAAGAAGTCCATATATGACCTACTGAACAATTTTATTTTCCAAAGGTCAAAAAGTCACTAATTGACTTTCCTTCTGGTTCCAATAAGTAGCTAAAAGGTCTACAAAAGGTTAAAAAAAAATTTTTTTTTTTTTTTTTTTTTTTACATATTATGGCTGTACAAGAAGTCCATATTTGACCTACTGAACAATTCTTTTTTCCAAAGGTCAAAAAGTCACTCATTGACTTTCCTTCTGGTTCCAATCAGTAGCTAAAAGGTCTACAAAATGTTTAATTTAATTTTTTTTTTTTTTTTTTACATATTATGGCTGTACAGAAGTCCATATTTGACCTACTGAACAAATTTTTGTCCCAAAGGTCAAAAAGTCACTTATTGACTTTCCTTCTGGTTCCAATAAGTAGCTTAAAGGTCTACAAAAGGTTTAAATTTTTTTTTTCTTAAATATTATGGCTGTACAAAGTCCATATTTGATTTGACGTACTGAACAAATTTTTGTCCCAAAGGTTAAAAATTCACTCATTGACTTCCCTTCTGATTCCAATATGTAGCTGACAGGTCTAAAAATGGTTTGGATTTTTTTTTTTTTTTTTTTTTTTTTTTTTTTTTTACATATTATGGCTGTACAAAGTCCATATGTGACCTACTGAACAAATTTTGGCCCAAAGGTCAAAAATTCACTCATTGACTTTCCTTCTGGTTCCAATAAGTAGCTGACAGATCTAAAAATGGTTTGGATTTTTTTTTTTTTTGTATATTATGGCTGTACAAGAAGTCCATATTTGACCTACTGAACAAATTTTTGTCCCAAAGGTCAAAAAGTCACTCATTGACGTCCCTTCTGATTCCAATAAGTAGCTTACAGGTCTAAAAATGGTTTGGATTTTTTTTTTTTTTTTTTTTTACATATTATGGCTGTACAAGAAGTCCATATTTGACCTACTGAACAAATTTTTGTCCCAAAGGTCAAAAAGTCACTAATTGACTTTCCTTCAGGTTCCAATAAGTAGCTAAAAGGTCTACAAAAGGTTTAAAATTATTTTTTATTTTTATTTTTTTTACATATTATGGCTGTACAAGAAGTCCATATTTGACCTTCTGAACAATTCTTTTTTCCAAAGGTCAAAAAGTCACTCATTGACTTTCCTTCTGGTTCCAATCAGTAGCTAAAAGGTCTACAAAATGTTTAATTTAAATTTTTTTTTTTTTTTTTTTACATATTATGGCTGTACAGAAGTCCATATTTGACCTACTGAACAAATTTTTGTCCCAAAGGTCAAAAAGTCACTTATTGACTTTCCTTCTGGTTCCAATAAGTAGCTTAAAGGTCTACAAAAGGTTTAAAATTTTTTTTCTTAAATATTATGGCTGTACAAAGTCCATATTTGATTTGACGTACTGAACAAATTTTTGTCCCAAAGGTTAAAAATTCACTCATTGACTTCCCTTCTGATTCCAATATGTAGCTGACAGGTCTAAAAATGGTTTGGATTTTTTTTTTTTTTTTTTTTTTTTTTTTTTTACATATTATGGCTGTACAAAGTCCATATGTGACCTACTGAACAAATTTTGGCCCAAAGGTCAAAAATTCACTCATTGACTTTCCTTCTGGTTCCAATAAGTAGCTGACAGATCTAAAAATGGTTTGGATTTTTTTTTTTTTTTTTTTACATATTATGGCTGTACAAGAAGTCCATATTTGACCTACTGAACAAATTTTTGTCCCAAAGGTCAAAAAGTCACTAATTGACTTTCCTTCAGGTTCCAATAAGTAGCTAAAAGGTCTACAAAAGGTTTAAAATTATTATTATTATTATTTTTTTTTACATATTATGGCTGTACAAAGTCCATATGTGACCTACTGAACAAATTTTTGTCCCAAAGCTCAAAAAGTCACTCATTGACTTCCCTTCTGATTCCCCTTCTGATTCCAATAAGTAGCTGACAGATATAAAAAAGGTTTGGATTTTTTTTTTTTTGCATATTATGGGTGTACAAGAAGTCCATATTTGACCTACTGAACTATTTTTTTTTCCAAAGGTCAAAAAGTCACTCATTGACTTTCCTTCTGGCTCCAATAAGTAGCTAAAAGGTCTACAAAAGGTTAAATTTTTTTTTTTTTTTTTTTTTTTTTACATATTATGGCTGTTTAGAAGTCCATATTTGACCTACTGAACACATTTTTGTCCCAAAGGTCAAAAAGTCACTCATTGACTTCCCTTCTGATTCAATAAGTAGCTGACAGGTCTAAAAAAGGTTTGGATTTTTTTTTTTTTTTTTTACATATTATGGCTGTACAAGAAGTCCATATTTGACCTACTGAAATTTTTTTTTTCCAAAGGTCAAAAAGTCACTCATTGACTTTCCTTCTGGTTCCAATAAGTAGTTAAAAGGTCTACAAAAGGCTACATTTTTTTTTTATTATTATTTTTTTTTTTTACATATTATGGCTGTACAAAGTCCATATGTGACCTACTGAACAAATTTTTGTCCCAAAGGTCAAAAGGTCACTCATTGACTTCCCTTCTGATTCCAATAAGTAGCTGACAGATCTAAAAAAGGTTTGGATTTTTTTTTTTTTTTTTTTTGTATATTATGGCTGTACAAGAAGTCCATATTTGACCTACTGAACAAATTTTTGTCCCAAAGGTCAAAAAGTCACTCATTGACGTCCCTTCTGATTCAATAAGTAGCTGACAGATCTAAAAAAGGTTTGGAATTTTTTTTTTTTTACATATAATGGCTGTACAAGAAGTCCATATTTGACCTACTGAACAAATTTTTGTCCCAAAGGTCAAAAAGTCACTCATTGACTTTCCTTCTGGTTCCAATAAGTAGCTAAAAGGTCTACAAAAGGTTTAATTTTTTTTTTTTTTTTTTTTTTTTTTTTTTTTTACATATTATGGCTGTACAGAAGTCCATATTTGACCTACTGAACAAATTTTTGTCCCAAAGGTCAAAAAGTCACTTATTGACTTTCCTTCTGGTTCCAATAAGTAGCTAAAAGGTCTACAAAAGGTTTAACTTTTTTTTTTTTAAATATTATGGCTGTACAAGAAGTCCATATTTGACCTACTGAACAATTTTTTTTCCAAAGGTCAAAAAGTCACTCATTGACTTTCCTTCTGGTTCCAATAAGTAGTTAAAAGGTCTACAAAAGGTAAAAAAAAATTTTTATTATAATTTTTTTTTTTTTTACATATTATGGCTGTACAAAGTCCATATGTGACCTACTGAACAAATGTTTGTCCCAAAGGTCAAAAAGTCACTCATTGACTTCCCTTCTGATTCCAATAAGTAGCTGACAGATCTAAAAAAGGATTGGATTTTTTTTTTTTTTGTATATTATGGCTGTACAAGAAGTCCATATTTGACCTACTGAACAATTTTATTTTCCAAAGGTCAAAAAGTCACTAATTGACTTTCCTTCTGGTTCCAATAAGTAGCTAAAAGGTCTACAAAAGGTTACATTTTTTTTTAATTATTATTATTTATTTTTTTTACATATTATGGCTCTACAAAGTCCATATGTGACCTACTGAACAAATTTTTGTCCCAAAGGTCAAAAAGTCACTCATTGACTTCCCTTCTGATTCCAATAAGTAGTTGACAGATCTAAAAAAGGTTTGGATTTTTTTTTTTTTTTTGTATATTATGGCTGTACAAGAAGTCCATATTTGACCTACTGAACAAATTTTTGTCCCAAAGGTCAAAAAGTCACTAATTGACTTTCCTTCAGGTTCCAATAAGTAGCTAAAAGGTCTACAAAAGGTTTAAAAAATTTTTTTTTATTTTTTTTACATATTATGGCTGTACAAAGTCCATATTTGACCTACTGAACAAATTTTTATCCCAAAGGTCAAAAAGTCACTAATTGACTTCCCTTCTGGTTCCAATTAGTAGCTAAAACGTCTACAAAATGTTTAATTTTATTTTTTTTTTTTTTTACATATTATGGCTGTTTAGAAGTCCATATTTGACCTACTGAACACGTTTTTGTCCCAAAGGTCAAAAAGTCACTCATTGACTTCCCTTCTGATTCAATAAGTAGCTGACAGATCTAAAAAAGGTTTGGATTTTTTTTTTTTTTTTTTACATATTATGGCTGTACAAGAAGTCCATATTTGACCTACTGAAAATTTTTTTTTTCCAAAGGTCAAAAAGTCACTCATTGACTTTCCTTCTGGTTCCAATAAGTAGTTAAAAGGTCTACAAAAGGCTACATTTTTTTTTATTATTATTATTTTTTTTTACATATTATGGCTGTACAAAGTCCATATGTGACCTACTGAACAAATTTTTGTCCCAAAGGTCAAAAGGTCACTCATTGACTTCCCTTCTGATTCCAATAAGTAGCTGACAGATCTAAAAAAGGTTTGGATTTTTTTTTTTTTTTTGTATATTATGGCTGTACAAGAAGTCCATATTTGACCTACTGAACAAATTTTTGTCCCAAAGATCAAAAAGTCACTCATTGACGTCCCTTCTGATTCCAATAAGTAGCTTACAGGTCTAAAAATGGTTTGGATTTTTTTTTTTTTTTTTTACATATTATGGCTGTACAAGAAGTCCATATTTGACCTACTGAACAATTTTTTTTTCCAAAGGTCAAAAAGTCACTCATTGACTTTCCTTCTGGTTCCAATAAGTAGCTAAAAGGTCTACAAAAGGTTAAATTTTTTTTTTTTATTATTATTATTTTTTTTTACATATTATGGCTGTACAAAGTCCATATGTGACCTACTGAACAAATTTTTGTCCCAAAGGTCAAAAAGTCACTCATTGACTTCCCTTCTGATTCCAATAAGTAGCTGACAGATCTAAAAAAGGTTTGGAATTTTTTTTTTTTTTTTTTTTTTTGCATATTATGGCTGTACAAGAAGTCCATATTTGACCTACTGAACAATTTTTTTTCCAAAGGTCAAAAAGTCACTCATTGACTTTCCTTCTGGTTCCAATAAGTAGCTAAAAGGTCTACAAAAGGTTAAAAAAAATTTTATTATTATTTTTTTTTTTTTACATATTATGGCTGTACAAAGTCCATATGTGACCTACTGAACAAATTTTTGTCCCAAAGGTCAAAAAGTCACTCATTGACTTCCCTTCTGATTCCAATAAGTAGCTGACAGATCTAAAAAAGGTTTGGATTTTTTTTTTTTTACATATAATGGCTGTACAAGAAGTCCATATTTGACCTACTGAACAAATTTTTGTCCCAAAGGTCAAAAAGTCACTCATTGACTTTCCTTCTGGTTCCAATAAGTAGCTAAAAGGTCTACAAAAGGTTTAATTTTTTTTTTTTTTTTTTTTTTTTTTTTTTTTTACATATTATGGCTGTACAGAAGTCCATATTTGACCTACAGAACAAATTTTTGTCCCAAAGGTCAAAAAGTCACTTATTGACTTTCCTTCTGGTTCCAATAAGTAGCTAAAAGGTCTACAAAAGGTTTAACTTTTTTTTTTTTAAAATATTATGGCTGTACAAGAAGTCCATATTTGACCTACTGAACAATTTTTTTTCCAAAGGTCAAAAAGTCACTCATTGACTTTCCTTCTGGTTCCAATAAGTAGTTAAAAGGTCTACAAAAGGTAAAAAAAATTTTTTATTATAATTTTTTTTTTTTTTACATATTATGGCTGTACAAAGTCCATATGTGACCTACTGAACAAATGTTTGTCCCAAAGGTCAAAAAGTCACTCATTGACTTCCCTTCTGATTCCAATAAGTAGCTGACAGATCTAAAAAAGGATTGGATTTTTTTTTTTTTTGTATATTATGGCTGTACAAGAAGTCCATATTTGACCTACTGAACAATTTTATTTTCCAAAGGTCAAAAAGTCACTAATTGACTTTCCTTCTGGTTCCAATAAGTAGCTAAAAGGTCTACAAAAGGTTACATTTTTTTTTAATTATTATTATTTATTTTTTTTACATATTATGGCTCTACAAAGTCCATATGTGACCTACTGAACAAATTTTTGTCCCAAAGGTCAAAAAGTCACTCATTGACTTCCCTTCTGATTCCAATAAGTAGTTGACAGATCTAAAAAAGGTTTGGATTTTTTTTTTTTTTTTTGTATATTATGGCTGTACAAGAAGTCCATATTTGACCTACTGAACAAATTTTTGTCCCAAAGGTCAAAAAGTCACTCATTGATGTCCCTTCTGATTCCAATAAGTAGCTTACAGGTCTAAAAATGGTTTGGATTTTTTTTTTTTTTTTTTTTACATATTATGGCTGTACAAGAAGTCCATATTTGACCTACTGAACAAATTTTTGTCCCAAAGGTCAAAAAGTCACTAATTGACTTTCCTTCAGGTTCCAATAAGTAGCTAAAAGGTCTACAAAAGGTTTAAAAAATTTTTTTTTATTTTTTTTACATATTATGGCTGTACAAAGTCCATATTTGACCTACTGAACAAATTTTTATCCCAAAGGTCAAAAAGTCACTAATTGACTTCCCTTCTGGTTCCAATTAGTAGCTAAAACGTCTACAAAATGTTTAATTTTTTTTTTTTTTTTTTTTACATATTATGGCTGTTTAGAAGTCCATATTTGACCTACTGAACACGTTTTTGTCCCAAAGGTCAAAAAGTCACTCATTGACTTCCCTTCTGATTCAATAAGTAGCTGACAGATCTAAAAAAGGTTTGGATTTTTTTTTTTTTTTTTTTTTACATATTATGGCTGTACAAGAAGTCCATATTTGACCTACTGAACAAATTTTTTTTTCCAAAGGTCAAAAAGTCACTCATTGACTTTCCTTCTGGTTCCAATAAGTAGTTAAAAGGTCTACAAAAGGCTTCATTTTTTTTTAATTATTATTATTTTTTTTTTTACATATTATGGCTGTACAAAGTCCATATGTGACCTACTGAACAAATTTTTGTCGCAAAGGTCAAAAGGTCACTCATTGACTTCCCTTCTGATTCCAATAAGTAGCTGACAGATCTAAAAAAGGTTTGGATTTTTTTTTTTTTTGTTGTATATTATGGCTGTACAAGAAGTCCATATTTGACCTACTGAAATTTTTTTTTTCCAAAGGTCAAAAAGTCACTCATTGACTTTCCTTCTGGTTCCAATAAGTAGTTAAAAGGTCTACAAAAGGCTACATTTTTTTTTTTTTATTATTATTATTTTTTTTTTACATATTATGGCTGTACAAAGTCCATATGTGACCTACTGAACAAATTTTTGTCCCAAAGGTCAAAAGGTCACTCATTGACTTCCCTTCTGATTCCAATAAGTAGCTGACAGATCTAAAAAAGGTTTGGATTTTTTTTTTTTTTTTTTTGTATATTATGGCTGTACAAGAAGTCCATATTTGACCTACTGAACAAATTTTTGTCCCAAAGGTCAAAAAGTCACTCATTGACGTCCCTTCTGATTCAATAAGTAGCTGACAGATCTAAAAAAGGTTTGGAATTTTTTTTTTTTTTTACATATTATGGCTGTACAAGAAGTCCATATTTGACCTACTGAAATTTTTTTTTTTCCAAAGGTCAAAAAGTCACTCATTGACTTTCCTTCTGGTTCCAATAAGTAGGTCTACAAAAGGCTACATTTTTTTTTTATTATTATTATTTTTTTTTTTGTATATTATGGCTGTACAAGAAGTCCATATTTGACCTACTGAACAAATTTTTGTCCCAAAGATCAAAAAGTCACTCATTGACGTCCCTTCTGATTCCAATAAGTAGCTTACAGGTCTAAAAATGGTTTGGATTTTTTTTTTTTTTTTTTACATATTATGGCTGTACAAGAAGTCCATATTTGACCTACTGAACAATTTTTTTTTCCAAAGGTCAAAAAGTCACTCATTGACTTTCCTTCTGGTTCCAATAAGTAGCTAAAAGGTGTACAAAAGGTTAAATTTTTTTTTTATTATTATTTTTTTTTTTTACATATTATGGCTGTACAAAGTCCATATATGACCTACTGAACAAATTTTTGTCCCAAAGGTCAAAAAGTCACTCATTGACTTCCCTTCTGATTCCAATAAGTAGCTGACAGATCTAAAAAAGGTTTGGAATTTTTTTTTTTTTTTTTTTTTGCATATTATGGCTGTACAAGAAGTCCATATTTGACCTACTGAACAATTTTTTTTTCCAAAGGTCAAAAAGTCACTCATTGACTTTCCTTCTGGTTCCAATAAGTAGCTAAAAGGTCTACAAAAGGTTAAATTTTTTTTTTATTATTATTATTATTTTTTTTACATATTATGGCTGTACAAAGTCCATATGTGACCTACTGAACAAATTTTTGTCCCAAAGGTCAAAAAGTCACTCATTGACTTCCCTTCTGATTCCAATAAGTAGCTGACAGATCTAAAAAAGGTTTGGATTTTTTTTTTCTTTACATATAATGGCTGTACAAGAAGTCCATATTTGACCTACTGAACAAATTTTTGTCCCAAAGGTCAAAAAGTCACTCATTGACTTTCCTTCTGGTTCCAATAAGTAGCTAAAAGGTCTACAAAAGGTTAAATTTTTTTTTTTTTTTTTTTTTTTTTTTTTTACATATTATGGCTGTACAGAAGTCCATATTTGACCTACTGAACAAATTTTTGTCCCAAAGGTCAAAAAGTCACTTATTGACTTTCCTTCTGGTTCCAATAAGTAGCTAAAAGGTCTACAAAAGGTTTAACATTTTTTTTTTTAAATATTATGGCTGTACAAGAAGTCCATATTTGACCTACTGAACAATTTTTTTTCCAAAGGTCAAAAAGTCACTCATTGACTTTCCTTCTGGTTCCAATAAGTAGTTAAAAGGTCTACAAAAGGTAAAAAAAAAATTTTATTATAATTTTTTTTTTTATTATTATTATTTTTTTTTACATATAATGGCTGTACAAGAAGTCCATATTTGACCTACTGAACAAATTTTTGTCCCAAAGATCAAAAAGTCACTCATTGACGTCCCTTCTGATTCCAATAAGTAGCTTACAGGTCTAAAAATGGTTTGGATGTATTTTTTTTTTTTTACATATTATGGCTGTACAAGAAGTCCATATTTGACCTACTGAACAATTTTTTTTTCCAAAGGTCAAAAAGTCACTCATTGACTTTCCTTCTGGTTCCAATAAGTAGCTAAAAGGTCTACAAAAGGTTAAAAAAAATTTTTATTATTATTTTTTTTTTTTACATATTATGGCTGTACAAAGTCCATATGTGACCTACTGAACAAATTTTTGTCCCAAAGGTCAAAAAGTCACTCATTGACTTCCCTTCTGATTCCAATAAGTAGCTGACAGATCTAAAAAAGGTTTGGAATTTTTTTTTTTTTTTTTTTTTTTGCATATTATGGCTGTACAAGAAGTCCATATTTGACCTACTGACATTTTTTTTCTTCCAAAGGTCAAAAAGTCACTCAATGACTTTCCTTCTGGTTCCAATAAGTAGTTAAAAGGTCTACAAAAGGCTACATTTTTTTTTATTATTATTATTATTTTTTTTACATATTATGGCTGTACAAAGTCCATATGTGACCTACTGAACAAATTTTTGTCCCAAAGGTCAAAAGGTCACTCATTGACTTCCCTTCTGATTCCAATAAGTAGCTGACAGATCTAAAAAAGGTTTGGATTTTTTTTTTTTTTTTTTGCATATTATGGCTGTACAAGAAGTCCATATTTGACCTACTGAACAAATTTTTGTCCCAAAGGTCAAAAAGTCACTCATTGACGTCCCTTCTGATTCCAATAAGTAGCTTACAGGTCTAAAAATGGTTTGGATTTTTTTTTTTTTTTTTACATATTATTGCTGTACAGAAGTCCATATTTGACCTACTGAACAATTTTATTTTCCAAAGGTCAAAAAGTCACTCATTGACTTTCCTTCTGGTTCCAATAAGTAGCTAAAAGGTCTACAAAAGGTTAAATTATTTTTTTATTATTATTATTATTTTTTTACATATTATGGCTGTACAAAGTCCATATGTGACCTACTGAACAAATTTTTGTCCCAAAGGTCAAAAAGTCACTTATTGACTTTCCTTCTGGTTCCAATAAGTAGCTAAAAGGTCTACAAAAGGTTAAATTTTTTTTTTATTATTATTATTATTTTTTACATATTATGGCTGTACAAAGTCCATATATGACCTACTGAACAAATTTTTGTCCCAAAGGTCAAAAAGTCACTCATTGACTTCCCTTCTGATTCCAATAAGTAGCTGACAGATCTAAAAAAGGTTTGGAATTTTTTTTTTTTTTTTTTTTTTTGCATATTATGGCTGTACAAGAAGTCCATATTTGACCTACTGACATTTTTTTTTTCCAAAGGTCAAAAAGTCACTCAATGACTTTCCTTCTGGTTCCAATAAGTAGTTAAAAGGTCTACAAAAGGCTACATTTTTTTTTATTATTATTATTATTTTTTTTACATATTATGGCTGTACAAAGTCCATATGTGACCTACTGAACAAATTTTTGTCCCAAAGGTCAAAAGGTCACTCATTGACTTCCCTTCTGATTCCAATAAGTAGCTGACAGATCTAAAAAAGGTTTGGATTTTTTTTTTTTTTTTTTGCATATTATGGCTGTACAAGAAGTCCATATTTGACCTACTGAACAAATTTTTGTCCCAAAGGTCAAAAAGTCACTCATTGACGTCCCTTCTGATTCCAATAAGTAGCTTACAGGTCTAAAAATGGTTTGGATTTTTTTTTTTTTTTTTACATATTATTGCTGTACAGAAGTCCATATTTGACCTACTGAACAATTTTTTTTTCCAAAGGTCAAAAAGTCACTCATTGACTTTCCTTCTGGTTCCAATAAGAAGCTAAAAGGTCTACAAAAGGTTAAATTATTTTTTTATTATTATTATTATTTTTTTACATATTATGGCTGTACAAAGTCCATATGTGACCTACTGAACAAATTTTTGTCCCAAAGGTCAAAAAGTCACTCATTGACTTCCCTTCTGATTCAAATAAGTAGCTGACAGATCTAAAAAAGGTTTGGAATTTTTTTTTTTTTTTTTTTTTTTTGCATATTATGGCTGTACAAGAAGTCCATATTTGACCTACTGAACAATTTTATTTTCCAAAGGTCAAAAAGTCACTAATTGACTTTCCTTCTGGTTCCAATAAGTAGCTAAAAGGTCTACAAAAGGTTAAACAATTTTTTTTTTTTTTTTTTTTTACATATTATGGCTGTACAGAAGTCCATATTTGACCTACTGAACAAATTTTTGTCCCAAAGGTCAAAAAGTCACTTATTGACTTTCCTTCTGGTTCCAATAAGTAGCTAAAACGTCTACAAAAGGTTTAAATTTTTTTTTAAAAAAATATTATGGCTGTACAAGAAGTCCATATTTGACCTACTGAACAATTTTTTTTTCCAAAGGTCAAAAAGTCACTCATTGACTTTCCTTCTGGTTCCAATAAGTAGTTAAAAGGTCTACAAAAGGTTAAATTTTTTTTTTATTATAATTTTTTTTTTTTTTTACATATTATGGCTGTACAAAGTCCATATGTGACCTACTGAACAAATGTTTGTCCCAAAGGTCAAAAGGTCACTCATTGACTTCCCTTCTGATTCCAATAAGTAGCTGACAGATCTAAAAAAGGATTGGATTTTTTTTTTTTTTTTTGTATATTATGGCTGTACAAGAAGTCCATATTTGACCTACTGAACAAATTTTTGTCCCAAAGGTCAAAAAGTCACTCAATGACGTCCCTTCTGATTCCAATAAGTAGCTGACAGATCTAAAAAAGGTTTGGATTTTTATTTTTTTTTATTTTTTTTTGCATATTATGGCTGTACAAGAAGTCCATATATGACCTACTTAACAATTTTATTTTCCAAAGGTCAAAAAGTCACTAATTGACTTTCCTTCTGGTTCCAATAAGTAGCTAAAAGGTCTACAAAAGGTTTCAATTTATTTATTTTTTTTAATATTATGGCTGTACAAAGTCCATATGTGACCTACTGAACAAATTTTTGTCCCAAAGGTCAAAAGGTCACTCATTGACTTCCCTTCTGATTCCAATAAGTAGCTTACAGGTCTAAAAATGGTTTGGATTTTTATTTTTATTTTTACATATTATGGCTGTACAAGAAGTCCATATTTGACCTACTGAACATTTTTTTTTTCCAAAGGTCAAAAAGTCACTCATTGACTTTCCTTCTGGTTCCAATAAGTAGCTAAAATTTCAACAAAAGGTTAATTTTTTTTTTTATTATTATTTTTTTTTTTACACATTATGGCTGTACAAAGTCCATATTTGACGTACTGAACAAATTTTTGTCCCAAAGGTCAAAAAGTCACTCATTGACTTCCCTTCTGATTCCAATATGTAGCTTACAGGTCTAAAAATGGTTTAAATTTTTTTTTTTTTTTTTTTTTTTTTTTACATATTATGGCTGTTTAGAAGTCCATATTTGACCTACTGAACAAATTTTTGTCCCAAAGGTCAAAAGGTCACTCATTGACTTCCCTTCTGATTCCAATATGTAGCTGACAGATCTAAAAAAGGTTTGGATTTTTTTTTTTTTTTTTTTTTTTTGTATATTATGGCTGTACAAGAAGTCCATATTTGACCTACTGAACAAATTTTTGTCCCAAAGGTCAAAAGGTCACTCATTGACTTCCCTTCTGATTCCAATAAGTAGCTTACAGGTCTAAAAATGGTTTGGATTTTTTTTTTTTTTTTTACATATTATGGCTGTACAAGAAGTCCATATTTGACCTACTGAACAATTTTTTTTTCCAAAGGTCAAAAAGTCACTCATTGACTTTCCTTCTGGTTCCAATAAGTAGCTAAAAGGTCAACAAAAGGTAAATTTTTTTTTTTTTTTTTTTTTTTTTTTTTACATATTATGGCTGTACAAAGTCCATATGTGACCTACTGAACAAATTTTTGTCCCAAAGGTCAAAAGGTCACTCATTGACTTCCCTTCTGATTCCAATAAGTAGCTTACAGGTCTAAAAATGGTTTGGATTTTTTTTTTTTTTTTACATATTATGGCTGTACAGAAGTCCATATTTGACCTACTGAACAATTTTTTTTCCCAAAGGTCAAAAAGTCACTCATTGACTTCCCTTCTGATTCCAATAAGTAGCTTACAGGTCTAAAAATGGTTTGGATTTTTTTTTTTTTTTTTTACATATTATGGCTGTACAGAAGTCCATATTTGACCTACTGAACACAATTTTGTCCCAAAGGTCAAAAAGTCACTTTTTGACTTTCCTTCTGGTTCCAATAAGTAGCTAAAAGGTCTACAAAAGGTTTCAAATTTTATTTTATTTTTTAAATATTATGGCTGTACAAAGTCCATATTTGACGTACTGAACAAATTTTAGTCCCAAAGGTCAAAAAGTCACTCATTGACTTCCCTTCTGGTTCCAATATGTAGCTTACAGGTCTAAAAATGGTTTGGATTTTTTTTTTTTTTTTTTTTTTTTTACATATTATGGCTGTACAAAGTCCATATGTGACCTACTGAACAATTTTTTTTTCCAAAGGTCAAAAAGTCACTCATTGACTTTCCTTCTGGTTCCAATAAGTAGCTAAAAGGTCTACAAAAGGTTTAATTTTTTTTTTTTTTTTTTTTTTACATATTATGGCTGTTTAGAAGTCCATATTTGACCTACTGAACACATTTTTGTCCCAAAGGTCAAAAAGTCACTCATTGACTTCCCTTCTGATTCCAATAAGTAGCTGACAGATCTAAAAAAGGTTTGGATTATTTTTTTATTTTTTACATATTATGTCTCTACAGAAGTCCATATTTGACCTACTGAACAAATTTTTTTTCCAAAGGTCAAAAAGTCACTCATTGACTTTCCTTCTGGTTCCAATAAGTAGCTAAAAGGTCTACAAAAGGTTTAATTTTTTTTTTTTTTACATATTATGGCTGTACAAAGTCCATATGTGACCTACTGAACAAATTTTTGTCCCAAAGGTCAAAAAGTCACTCATTGACTTCCCTTCTGATTCCAATAAGTAGCTGACAGATCTAAAAAAGGTTTGGATTTTTTTTTTTTTTTTTTTTTACATATTATGGCTGTACAAGAAGTTCATATTTGACCTACTGAACAATTTTTTTTTCCAAAGGTCAAAAAGTCACTCATTGACTCTCCTTCTGGTTCTAATAAGTAGCTAAAAGGTCAACAAAAGGTTAAAAAAAAATTTATTATTATTATTTTTTTTTTCATATTATGGCTGTACAAAGTCCATATGTGACCTACTGAACAAATTTTTGTCCAAAAGGTCAAAAAGTCACTTATTGACTTTCCTTCTGGTTCCAATAAGTAGCTAAAAGGTCTACAAAAGGTTTCAATTTTTTTTTTTTAATATTATGGCTGTACAAGAAGTCCATATTTGACGTACTGAGCAAATTTTTGTCCCAAAGGTCAAAAAGTCACTCATTGACTTCCCTTCTGATTCCAATATGTAGCTTACAGGTCTAAAAATGGTTTGGATTTTTTTTTTTTTTTTTTTTTACATATTATGGCTGTACAAAGTCCATATGTGACCTACTGAACTATTTTTTTTTCCAAAGGTCAAAAAGTCACTCATTGACTTTCCTTCTGGCTCCAATAAGTAGCTAAAAGGTCTACAAAAGGTTTAAATTTTTTTTTTTTTTTTTTTTACATATCATGGCTGTTTAGAAGTCCATATTTGACCTACTGAACAAATTTTTGTCCCAAAGGTCAAAAGGTCACTCATTGACTTCCCTTCTGATTCCAATAAGTAGCTTACAGGTCTAAAAATGGTTTGGATTTTTTTTTTTTTTTTTTTACATATTATGGCTGTACAAGAAGTCCATATTTGACATACTGAACAATTTTTTTTTCCAAAGGTCAAAAAGTCACTCATTGACTTTCCTTCTGGTTCCAATAAGTAGCTAAAAGGTCAACAAAAGGTTAATTTTTTTTTTTTTTACATATTATGGCTATACAAAGTCCATATGTGACCTACTGAACAAATTTTTGTCCCAAAGGTCAAAAAGTCACTCATTGACTTCCCTTCTGATTCCAATAAGTAGCTGACAGATCTAAAAAAGGTTTGGAATTTTTTTTTTTACATATTATGGCTGTACAGAAGTCCATATTTGACCTACTGAACAAATTTTTTTTCCAAAGGTCAAAAAGTCACTCATTGACTTTCCTTCTGGCTCCAATAAGTAGCTAAAAGGTCAACAAAAGGTTACTTTTTTTTTTAATTATTATTATTATTTTTTACATATTATGGCTGTACAAAGTCCATATGTGACCTACTGAACAAATTTTTGTCCCAAAGGTCAAAAAGTCACTCATTGACTTCCCTTCTGATTCCAATAAGTAGCTGACAGATCTAAAAAAGGTTTGGAATTTTTTTTTTTGCATATTATGGCTTATAAGAAGTCCATATTTGACCTACTGAACAATTTTATTTTCCAAAGGTCAAAAAGTCACTCATTGACTTCCCTTCTGATTCCAATAAGTAGCTTACAGGTCTAAAAATGGTTTGGATTTTTTTTTTTTTTTTTTTTTACATATTATGGCTGTACAGAAGTCCATATTTGACCTACTGAACAAATTTTTGTCCCAAAGGTCAAATAGTCACTTATTGACTTTCCTTCTGGTTCCAATAAGTAGCTAAAAGGTCTACAAAAGGTTTCAATTTTTTTTTTTTTTTAAATATTATGGCTGTACAAAGTCCATATTTGACGTACTGAACAAATTTTTGTCCCAAAGGTCAAAAAGTCACTCATTGACTTCCCTTCTGATTCCAATATGTAGCTTACAGGTCTAAAAATGGTTTGGATTTTTTTTTTTTTTTTTACATATTATGGCTGTACAAAGTCCATATGTGACCTACTGAACAAATTTTTGTCCCAAAGGTCAAAAAGTCACTTATTGACTTTCCTTCTGGTTCCAATAAGTAGCTAAAAGGTCTACAAAAGGTTTCAAATTTTATTTTATTTTTTAAATATTATGGCTGTACAAAGTCCATATTTGACGTACTGAACAAATTTTAGTCCCAAAGGTCAAAAAGTCACTCATTGACTTCCCTTCTGGTTCCAATATGTAGCTTACAGGTCTAAAAATGGTTTGGATTTTTTTTTTTTTTTTTTTTTTTTACATATTATGGCTGTACAAAGTCCATATGTGACCTACTGAACAAATTTTTTTTCCAAAGGTCAAAAAGTCACTCATTGACTTTCCTTCTGGTTCCAATAAGTAGCTGAAAGGTCTACAAAAGGTTTAAATTTTTTTTTTTTTTTTTTACATATTATGGCTGTTTAGAAGTCCATATTTGACCTACTGAACACATTTTTGTCCCAAAGGTCAAAAAGTCACTCATTGACTTCCCTTCTGATTCCAATAAGTAGCTGACAGATCTAAAAAAGGTTTGGATTATTTTTTTATTTTTTCTATATTATGGCTGTACAAGAAGTCCATATTAGACCTACTGAACAAATTTTTTTTCCAAAGGTCAAAAAGTCACTCATTGACTTTCCTTCTGGCTCCAATAAGTAGCTAAAAGGTCTACAAAAGGTTTAAATTTTTTTTTTTTTTTTTTTTTTTTTTTACATATTATGGCTGTTTAGAAGTCCATATTTGACCTACTGAACAAATGTTTGTCCCAAAGGTCAAAAAGTCACTCATTGACTTCCCTTCTGATTCCAATATGTAGCTTACAGGTCTAAAAATGGTTTGGATTTTTTTTTTTTTTTTTTTTTTTTTTTTTTACATATTATGGCTGTACAAAGTCCATATGTGACCTACTGAACTAATTTTTTTTCCAAAGGTCAAAAAGTCACTCATTGACTTTCCTTCTGGCTCCAATAAGTAGCTAAAAGGTCTACAAAAGGTTTAAATTTTTTTTTTTTTTTTTTTTTTTACATATTATGGCTGTACAGAAGTCCATATTTGACCTACTGAACAAATTTTTGTCCTAAAGGTCAAAAAGTCACTTATTGACTTTCCTTCTGGTTCCAATAAGTAGCTAAAAGGTCTACAAAAGGTTTAAATTTTTTTTTTTTTTTTTTTTTTTTTTACATATTATGGCTGTTTAGAAGTCCATATTTGACCTACTGAACAAATTTTTGTCCCAAAGGTCAAAAGGTCACTCATTGACTTCCCTTCTGATTCCAATAAGTAGCTGACAGATCTAAAAAAGGTTTGGAATTTTTTTTTTTTACATATTATGGCTGTACAGAAGTCCATATTTGACCTACTGAACAAATTTTTGTCCTAAAGGTCAAAAAGTAACTTATTGACTTTCCTTCTGGTTCCAATAAGTAGCTAAAAGGTCTACAAAAGGTTTAAATTTTTTTTTTTTTTTTACATATTATGGCTGTACAAAGTCCATATGTGACCTACTGAACAAATTTTTGTCCCAAAGGTCAAAAAGTCACTCATTGACTTCCCTTCTGATTCCAATAAGTAGCTGACAGATCTAAAAAAGGTTTGGATTTTTTTTTTTTTTTTTTTTTTACATATTATGGCTGTACAAGAAGTCCATATTTGACCTACTGAACAATTTTTTTTTCCAAAGGTCAAAAAGTCACTCATTGACTCTCCTTCTGGTTCTAATAAGTAGCTAAAAGGTCAACAAAAGGTTAAAAAAAAATTTATTATTATTATTTTTTTTTACATATTATGGCTGTACAAAGTCCATATGTGACCTACTGAACAAATTTTTGTCCAAAAGGTCAAAAAGTCACTTATTGACTTTCCTTCTGGTTCCAATAAGTAGCTAAAAGGTCTACAAAAGGTTTCAATTTTTTTTTTTAAATATTATGGCTGTACAAGAAGTCCATATTTGACGTACTGAGCAAATTTTTGTCCCAAAGGTCAAAAAGTCACTCATTGACTTCCCTTCTGATTCCAATATGTAGCTTACAGGTCTAAAAATGGTTTGGATTTTTTTTTTTTTTTTTTTTTACATATTATGGCTGTACAAAGTCCATATGTGACCTACTGAACTATTTTTTTTTCCAAAGGTCAAAAAGTCACTCATTGACTTTCCTTCTGGCTCCAATAAGTAGCTAAAAGGTCTACAAAAGGTTTAAATTTTTTTTTTTTTTTTTTTACATATCATGGCTGTTTAGAAGTCCATATTTGACCTACTGAACAAATTTTTGTCCCAAAGGTCAAAAGGTCACTCATTGACTTCCCTTCTGATTCCAATAAGTAGCTTACAGGTCTAAAAATGGTTTGGATTTTTTTTTTTTTTTTTACATATTATGGCTGTACAAGAAGTCCATATTTGACATACTGAACAATTTTTTTTTCCAAAGGTCAAAAAGTCACTCATTGACTTTCCTTCTGGTTCCAATAAGTAGCTAAAAGGTCAACAAAAGGTAAATTTTTTTTTTTTTTTTTTTTTTTTTTTTTTTACATATTATGGCTGTACAAAGTCCATATGTGACCTACTGAACAAATTTTTGTCCCAAAGGTCAAAAAGTCACTCATTGACTTCCCTTCTGATTCCAATAAGTAGCTGACAGATCTAAAAAAGGTTTGGAATTTTTTTTTTTTACATATTATGGCTGTACAGAAGTCCATATTTGACCTACTGAACAATTTTTTTTTCCAAAGGTCAAAAAGTCACTCATTGACTTTCCTTCTGGCTCCAATAAGTAGCTAAAAGGTCAACAAAAGGTTACTTTTTTTTTTTATTATTATTATTTTTTTTTTACATATTATGGCTGTACAAAGTCCATATGTGACCTACTGAACAAATTTTTGTCCCAAAGGTCAAAAAGTCACTCATTGACTTCCCTTCTGATTCCAATAAGTAGCTGACAGATCTAAAAAAGGTTTGGAATTTTTTTTTGTTGCATATTATGGCTTATAAGAAGTCCATATTTGACCTACTGAACAATTTTATTTTCCAAAGGTCAAAAAGTCACTCATTGACTTCCCTTCTGATTCCAATAAGTAGCTTACAGGTCTAAAAATTGTTTGGATTTTTTTTTTTTTTTTTTTTTACATATTATGGCTGTACAGAAGTCCATATTTGACCTACTGAACAAATTTTTGTCCCAAAGGTCAAATAGTCACTTATTGACTTTCCTTCTGGTTCCAATAAGTAGCTAAAAGGTCTACAAAAGGTTTCAATTTTTTTTTTTTTTAAATATTATGGCTGTACAAAGTCCATATTTGACGTACTGAACAAATTTTTGTCCCAAAGGTCAAAAAGTCACTCATTGACTTCCCTTCTGATTCCAATATGTAGCTTACAGGTCTAAAAATGGTTTGGATTTTTTTTTTTTTTTTTACATATTATGGCTGTACAAAGTCCATATGTGACCTACTGAACAAATTTTTGTCCCAAAGGTCAAAAGGTCACTCATTGACTTCCCTTCTGATTCCAAAAAGTAGCTGACAGATCTAAAAAAGGTTTGGATTTTTTTTTTTTTTTTTTTTTTTTTTTTATATTATGGCTGTACAAGAAGTCCATATTTGACCTACTGAACAAATTTTTGTCCCAAAGGTCAAAAGGTCACTCATTGACTTCCCTTCTGATTCCAATAAGTAGCTTACAGGTCTAAAAATGGTTTGGATTTTTATTTTTATTTTTACATATTATGGCTGTACAAGAAGTCCATATTTGACCTACTGAACATTTTTTTTTTCCAAAGGTCAAAAAGTCACTCATTGACTTTCCTTCTGGTTCCAATAAGTAGCTAAAAGGTCAACAAAAGGTTAATTTTTTTTTTATTATTATTTTTTTTTTTACACATTATGGCTGTACAAAGTCCATATTTGACGTACTGAACAAATTTTTGTCCCAAAGGTCAAAAAGTCACTCATTGACTTCCCTTCTGATTCCAATATGTAGCTTACAGGTCTAAAAATGGTTTGGACTTTTTTTATTATTATTATTTTTTTTTTTACATATTATGGCTGTACAAAGTCCATATGTGACCTACTGAACAATTTTTTTTTCCAAAGGTCAAAAAGTCACTCATTGACTTTCCTTCTGGTTCCAATAAGTAGCTAAAAGGTCTACAAAAGGTAAACATTTTTTTTTTTTTTTTTTTTTTTTTTACATATTATGGCTGTTTAGAAGTCCATATTTGACCTACTGAACAAATTTTTGTCCCAAAGGTCAAAAGGTCACTCATTGACTTCCCTTCTGATTCCAATAAGTAGCTGACAGATCTAAAAAAGGTTTGGATTTTTTTTTTTCTTTTTTTGTATATTATGGCTGTAAAAGAAGTCCATATTTGACCTACTGAACAAATTTTTGTCCCAAAGGTCAAAATGTCACTCATTGACTTCCCTTCTGATTCCAATAAGTAGCTTACAGGTCTAAAAATGGTTTGGATTTTTTTTTTTTTTTTTACATATTATGGCTGTACAAGAAGTCCATATTTGACCTGCTGAACAATTTTTTTTTCCAAAGGTCAAAAAGTCACTCATTGACTTTCCTTCTGGTTCCAATAAGTAGCTAAAAGGTCAACAAAAGGTTAATTTTTTTTTTTTTTTTTTTTTTTTTTACATATTATGGCTGTACAAAGTCCATATGTGACCTACTGAACAAATTTTTGTCCCAAAGGTCAAAAGGTCACTCATTGACTTCCCTTCTGATTCCAATAAGTAGCTGACAGATCTAAAAAAGGTTTGGAATTTTTTTTTTTTTTACATATTATGGCTGTACAGAAGTCCATATTTGACCTACTGAACAATTTTTTTTCCCAAAGGTCAAAAAGTCACTCATTGACTTCCCTTCTGATTCCAATAAGTAGCTTACAGGTCTAAAAATGGTTTGGATTTTTTTTTTTTTTTTTTTTTACATATTATGGCTGTACAGAAGTCCATATTTGACCTACTGAACAAATTTTTGTCCCAAAGGTCAAAAAGTCACTTATTGACTTTCCTTCTGGTTCCAATAAGTAGCTAAAAGGTCTACAAAAGGTTTCAAATTTTATTTTATTTTTTAAATATTATGGCTGTACAAAGTCCATATTTGACGTACTGAACAAATTTTTGTCCCAAAGGTCAAAAAGTCACTCATTGACTTCCCTTCTGGTTCCAATATGTAGCTTACAGGTCTAAAAATGGTTTGGATTTTTTTTTTTTTTTTTTTTTACATATTATGGCTGTACAAAGTCCATATGTGACCTACTGAACAAATTTTTTTTCCAAAGGTCAAAAAGTCACTCATTGACTTTCCTTCTGGTTCCAATAAGTAGCTAAAAGGTCTACAAAAGGTTTAAATTTTTTTTTTTTTTTTTTTTTTTTTTACATATTATGGCTGTTTAGAAGTCCATATTTGACCTACTGAACACATTTTTGTCCCAAAGGTCAAAAAGTCACTCATTGACTTCCCTTCTGATTCCAATAAGTAGCTGACAGATCTAAAAAAGGTTTGGATTTTTTTTTTCTTTTTTTTTTCTATATTATGGCTGTACAGAAGTCCATATTTGACCTACTGAACAAATTTTTGTCCCAAAGGTCAAAAAGTCACTTATTGACTTTCCTTCTGGTTCCAATAAGTAGCTAAAAGGTCTATAAAAGGTTTCAATTTTTTTTTTTTTTTTAAATATTATGGCTGTACAAAGTCCATATTTGACGTACTGAACAAATTTTTGTCCCAAAGGTCAAAAAGTCACTCATTGACTTCCCTTCTGATTCCAATATGTAGCTTACAGGTCTAAAAATGGTTTGGATTTTTTTTTTTTTTTTTTTTTTTTTTTTTTTTACATATTATGGCTGTTTAGAAGTCCATATTTGACCTACTGAACAAATTTTTTTTCCAAAGGTCAAAAAGTCACTCATTGACTTTCCTTCTGGCTCCAATAAGTAGCTAAAAGGTCTACAAAAGGTTTAAATTTTTTTTTTTTTTTTTTTTTACATATTATGGCTGTTTAGAAGTCCATATTTGACCTACTGAACAAATTTTTGTCCCAAAGGTCAAAAGGTCACTCATTGACTTCCCTTCTGATTCCAATAAGTAGCTGACAGATCTAAAAAAGGTTTGGATTTTTTTTTTTTTTTTGTATATTATGGCTGTACAAGAAGTCCATATTTGACCTACTGAACACATTTTTGTCCCAAAGGTCAAAAAGTCACTCATTGACTTCCCTTCTGATTCCAATAAGTAGCTAAAAGGTCTACAAAAGGTTTAAATTTTTTTTTTTTTTTTTTTTTTTTTTACATATTATGGCTGTTTAGAAGTCCATATTTGACCTACTGAACAAATTTTTGTCCCAAAGGTCAAAAGGTCACTCATTGACTTCCCTTCCGATTCCAATAAGTAGCTGACAGATCTAAAAAAGGTTTGGAATTTTTTTTTGTGCATATTATGGCTTACAAGAAGTCCATATTTGACCTACTGAACAATTTTATTTTCCAAAGGTCAAAAAGTCACTCATTGACTTCCCTTCTGATTCCAATAAGTAGCTTACAGGTCTAAAAATGGTTTGGATTTTTTTTTTTTTTTTTACATATTATGGCTGTACAGAAGTCCATATGTGACCTACTGAACAAATTTTTGTCCCAAAGGTCAAATAGTCACTTATTGACTTTCCTTCTGGTTCCAATAAGTAGCTAAAAGGTCTACAAAAGGTTTCAATTTATTTATTTATTTTAATATTATGGCTGTACAAAGTCCATATGTGACCTACTGAACAAATTTTTGTCCCAAAGGTCAAAAGGTCACTCATTGACTTCCCTTCTGATTCCAAAAAGTAGCTGACAGATCTAAAAAAGGTTTGGATTTTTTTTTTTTTTTTTTTTTTTTTTTTTTATATTATGGCTGTACAAGAAGTCCATAATTGACCTACTGAACAAATTTTTGTCCCAAAGGTCAAAAGGTCACTCATTGACTTCCCTTCTGATTCCAATAAGTAGCTTACAGGTCTAAAAATGGTTTGGATTTTTATTTTTATTTTTACATATTATGGCTGTAAAAGAAGTCCATATTTGACCTACTGAACATTTTTTTTTTCCAAAGGTCAAAAAGTCACTCATTGACTTTCCTTCTGGTTCCAATAAGTAGCTAAAAGGTCAACAAAAGGTTAATTTTTTTTTTTATTATTATTATTTTTTTTACACATTATGGCTGTACAAAGTCCATATTTGACGTACTGAACAAATTTTTGTCCCAAAGGTCAAAAAGTCACTCATTGACTTCCCTTCTGATTCCAATATGTAGCTTACAGGTCTAAAAATGGTTTGGACTTTTTTTTTTTTTTTTTTTTTTTTTTTACATATTATGGCTGTACAAAGTCCATATGTGACCTACTGAACAATTTTTTTTTCCAAAGGTCAAAAAGTCACTCATTGACTTTCCTTCTGGTTCCAATAAGTAGCTAAAAGGTCTACAAAAGGTTTAAATTTTTTTTTTTTTTTTTTTTTTTACATATTATGGCTGTTTAGAAGTCCATATTTGACCTACTGAACAAATTTTTGTCCCAAAGGTCAAAAGGTCACTCATTGACTTCCCTTCTGATTCCAATAAGTAGCTGACAGATCTAAAAAAGGTTTGGAATTTTTTTTTTTTACATATTATGGCTGTTTAGAAGTCCATATTTGACCTACTGAACAAATTTTTGTCCCAAAGGTCAAAAGGTCACTCATTGACTTCCCTTCTGATTCCAATAAGTAGCTGACAGATCTAAAAAAGGTTTGGAATTTTTTTTTTTTACATATTATGGCTGTACAGAAGTCCATATTTGACCTACTGAACAAATTTTTGTCCTAAAGGTCAAAAAGTCACTTATTGACTTTCCTTCTGGTTCCAATAAGTAGCTAAAAGGTCTACAAAAGGTTTAAATTTTTTTTTTTTACATATTATGGCTGTTTAGAAGTCCATATTTGACCTACTGAACAAATTTTTGTCCCAAACGTCAAAAAGTCACTCATTGACTTCCCTTCTGATTCCAATAAGTAGCTGACAGATCTAAAAAAGGTTTGGATTTTTTTTTTTTTTTTTTTTACATATTATGGCTGTACAAGAAGTCCATATTTGACCTACTGAACAATTTTTTTTTCCAAAGGTCAAAAAGTCACTCATTGACTCTCCTTCTGGTTCTAATAAGTAGCTAAAAGGTCAACAAAAGGTTAAAAAATTTTTTTTATTATTATTATTTTTTTTTACATATTATGGCTGTACAAAGTCCATATGTGACCTACTGAACAAATTTTTGTCCAAAAGGTCAAAAAGTCACTTATTGACTTTCCTTCTGGTTCCAATAAGTAGCTAAAAGGTCTACAAAAGGTTTAAATTTTTTTTTTTATTTTTTTTTTTTACATATTATGGCTGTACAAGAAGTCCATATTTGACGTACTGAGCAAATTTTTGTCCCAAAGGTCAAAAAGTCACTCATTGACTTCCCTTCTGATTCCAATATGTAGCTTACAGGTCTAAAAATGGTTTGGATTTTTTTTTTTTTTTTTTTTTTTACATATTATGGCTGTACAAAGTCCATATGTGACCTACTGAACTATTTTTTTTTCCAAAGGTCAAAAAGTCACTCATTGACTTTCCTTCTGGCTCCAATAAGTAGCTAAAAGGTCTACAAAAGGTTTAAATTTTTTATTTTATTTATTTTTTTACATATTATGTCTGTTTAGAAGTCCATATTTGACCTACTGAACAAATTTTTGTCCCAAAGGTCAAAAGGTCACTCATTGACTTCCCTTCTGATTCCAATAAGTAGCTTACAGGTCTAAAAATGGTTTGGATTTTTTTTTTTTTTTTTTTATATATTATGGCTGTACAAGAAGTCCATATTTGACATACTGAACAATTTTTTTTTCCAAAGGTCAAAAAGTCACTCATTGACTTTCCTTCTGGTTCCAATAAGTAGCTAAAAGGTCAACAAAAGGTTAATTTTTTTTTTTGTTTTTTTGTTTTTTTACATATTATGGCTGTACAAAGTCCATATGTGACCTACTGAACAAATTTTTGTCCCAAAGGTCAAAAAGTCACTCATTGACTTCCCTTCTGATTCCAATAAGTAGCTGACAGATCTAAAAAAGGTTTGGAATTTTTTTTTTTTACATATTATGGCTGTACAGAAGTCCATATTTGACCTACTGAACTAATTTTTTTTCCAAAGGTCAAAAAGTCACTCATTGACTTTCCTTCTGGCTCCAATAAGTAGCTAAAAGGTCAACAAAAGGTTACTTTTTTTTTTTATTATTATTTTTTTTTTTTACATATTATGGCTGTACAAAGTCCATATGTGACCTACTGAACAAATTTTTGTCCCAAAGGTCAAAAAGTCACTCATTGACTTCCCTTCTGATTCCAATAAGTAGCTGACAGATCTAAAAAAGGTTTGGAATTTTTCTTTTTGCATATTATGGCTTATAAGAAGTCCATATTTGACCTACTGAACAATTTTATTTTCCAAAGGTCAAAAAGTCACTCATTGACTTCCCTTCTGATTCCAATAAGTAGCTTACAGGTCTAAAAATGGTTTGGATTTTTTTTTTTTTTTTTTTTTTTACATATTATGGCTGTACAGAAGTCCATATTTGACCTACTGAACAAATTTTTGTCCCAAAGGTCAAATAGTCACTTATTGACTTTCCTTCTGGTTCCAATAAGTAGCTAAAAGGTCTACAAAAGGTTTCAATTTTTTTTTTTTTTAATATTATGGCTGTACAAAGTCCATATTTGACGTACTGAACAAATTTTTGTCCCAAAGGTCAAAAAGTCACTCATTGACTTCCCTTCTGATTCCAATATGTAGCTTACAGGTCTAAAAATGGTTTGGATTTTTTTTTTATTTTTTTTTTTACATATTATGGCTGTACAAAGTCCATATGTGACCTACTGAACTATTTTTTTTTCCAAAGGTCAAAAAGTCACTCATTGACTTTCCTTCTGGCTCCAATAAGTAGCTAAAAGGTCTACAAAAGGTTTAAATTTTTTTTTTTTTTTTTTACATATCATGGCTGTTTAGAAGTCCATATTTGACCTACTGAACAAATTTTTGTCCCAAAGGTCAAAAGGTCACTCATTGACTTCCCTTCTGATTCCAATAAGTAGCTTACAGGTCTAAAAATGGTTTGGATTTTTTTTTTTTTTTTTTTTACATATTATGGCTGTACAAGAAGTCCATATTTGACATACTGAACAATTTTTTTTCCAAAGGTCAAAAAGTCACTCATTGACTTTCCTTCTGGTTCCAATAAGTAGCTAAAAGGTCAACAAAAGGTTAATTTTTTTTTTTTTTTTTTTTTTTTTTTACATATTATGGCTGTACAAAGTCCATATGTGACCTACTGAACAAATTTTTGTCCCAAAGGTCAAAAAGTCACTCATTGACTTCCCTTCTGATTCCAATAAGTAGCTGACAGATCTAAAAAAGGTTTGGAATTTTTTTTTTTTACATATTATGGCTGTACAGAAGTCCATATTTGACCTACTGAACAAATTTTTTTTCCAAAGGTCAAAAAGTCACTCATTGACTTTCCTTCCGGCTCCAATAAGTAGCTAAAAGGTCAACAAAAGGTTACTTTTTTTTTTAATTATTATTATTTTTTTTTACATATTATGGCTGTACAAAGTCCATATGTGACCTACTGAACAAATTTTTGTCCCAAAGGTCAAAAAGTCACTCATTGACTTCCCTTCTGATTCCAATAAGTAGCTGACAGATCTAAAAAAGGTTTGGAATTTTTTTTTTTGCATATTATGGCTTATAAGAAGTCCATATTTGACCTACTGAACAATTTTATTTTCCAAAGGTCAAAAAGTCACTCATTGACTTCCCTTCTGATTCCAATAAGTAGCTTACAGGTCTAAAAATGGTTTGGATTTTTTTTTTTTTTTTTACATATTATGGCTGTACAGAAGTCCATATGTGACCTACTGAACAAATTTTTGTCCCAAAGGTCAAATAGTCACTTATTGACTTTCCTTCTGGTTCCAATAAGTAGCTAAAAGGTCTACAAAAGGTTTCAATTTATTTATTTATTTTAATATTATGGCTGTACAAAGTCCATATGTGACCTACTGAACAAATTTTTGTCCCAAAGGTCAAAAGGTCACTCATTGACTTCCCTTCTGATTCCAAAAAGTAGCTGACAGATCTAAAAAAGGTTTGGATTTTTTTTTTTTTTTTTTTTTTTTTTTTTTATATTATGGCTGTACAAGAAGTCCATAATTGACCTACTGAACAAATTTTTGTCCCAAAGGTCAAAAGGTCACTCATTGACTTCCCTTCTGATTCCAATAAGTAGCTTACAGGTCTAAAAATGGTTTGGATTTTTATTTTTATTTTTACATATTATGGCTGTAAAAGAAGTCCATATTTGACCTACTGAACATTTTTTTTTTCCAAAGGTCAAAAAGTCACTCATTGACTTTCCTTCTGGTTCCAATAAGTAGCTAAAAGGTCAACAAAAGGTTAATTTTTTTTTTATTATTATTATTTTTTTTACACATTATGGCTGTACAAAGTCCATATTTGACGTACTGAACAAATTTTTGTCCCAAAGGTCAAAAAGTCACTCATTGACTTCCCTTCTGATTCCAATATGTAGCTTACAGGTTTAAAAATGGTTTGGACTTTTTTTTTTTTTTTTTTTTTTTTTTTACATATTATGGCTGTACAAAGTCCATATGTGACCTACTGAACAATTTTTTTTTCCAAAGGTCAAAAAGTCACTCATTGACTTTCCTTCTGGTTCCAATAAGTAGCTAAAAGGTCTACAAAAGGTTTAAATTTTTTTTTTTTTTTTTTTTTTTACATATTATGGCTGTTTAGAAGTCCATATTTGACCTACTGAACAAATTTTTGTCCCAAAGGTCAAAAGGTCACTCATTGACTTCCCTTCTGATTCCAATAAGTAGCTGACAGATCTAAAAAAGGTTTGGATTTTTTTTTTTTTTTTTTTTTTTTGTATATTATGGCTGTACAAGAAGTCCATATTTGACCTACTGAACAAATTTTTGTCCCAAAGGTCAAAAGGTCACTAATTGACTTCCCTTCTGATTCCAATAAGTAGCTTACAGGTCTAAAAATGGTTGGGATTTTTTTTTTTTTTTTTACATATTATGGCTGTACAAGAAGTCCATATTTGACCTACTGAACAATTTTTTTTTCCAAAGGTCAAAAAGTCACTCATTGACTTTCCTTCTGGTTCCAATAAGTAGCTAAAAGGTCAACAAAAGGTAAATTTTTTTTTTTTTTTTTTTTTTTTTTTACATATTATGGCTGTACAAAGTCCATATGTGACCTACTGAACAAATTTTTGTCCCAAAGGTCAAAAGGTCACTCATTGACTTCCCTTCTGATTCCAATAAGTAGCTTACAGGTCTAAAAATGGTTTGGATTTTTTTTTTTTTTTTTACATATTATGGCTGTACAGAAGTCCATATTTGACCTACTGAACATTTTTTTTTCCCAAAGGTCAAAAAGTCACTCATTGACTTCCCTTCTGATTCCAATAAGTAGCTTACAGGTCTAAAAATGGTTTGGATTTTTTTTTTTTTTTTTACATATTATGGCTGTACAGAAGTCCATATTTGACCTACTGAACACATTTTTGTCCCAAAGGTCAAAAAGTCACTTATTGACTTTCCTTCTGGTTCCAATAAGTAGCTAAAAGGTCTACAAAAGGTTTCAAATTTTATTTTATTTTTTAAATATTATGGCTGTACAAAGTCCATATTTGACGTACTGAACAAATTTTAGTCCCAAAGGTCAAAAAGTCACTCATTGACTTCCCTTCTGGTTCCAATATGTAGCTTACAGGTCTAAAAATGGTTTGGATTGTTTTTTTTTTTTTTTTTTTTACATATTATGGCTGTACAAAGTCCATATGTGACCTACTGAACAATTTTTTTTTCCAAAGGTCAAAAAGTCACTCATTGACTTTCCTTCTGGTTCCAATAAGTAGCTAAAAGGTCTACAAAAGGTTTAAATTTTTTTTTTTTTTTTTTTTTACATATTATGGCTGTTTAGAAGTCCATATTTGACCTACTGAACACATTTTTGTCCCAAAGGTCAAAAAGTCACTCATTGACTTCCCTTCTGATTCCAATAAGTAGCTGACAGATCTAAAAAAGGTTTGGATTATTTTTTTATTTTTTCTATATTATGGCTGTACAAGAAGTCCATATTTGACCTACTGAACACATTTTTTTTCCAAAGGTCAAAAAGTCACTCATTGACTTTCCTTCTGGCTCCAATAAGTAGCTAAAAGGTCTACAAAAGGTTTAAATTTTTTTTTTTTTTTTTTTACATATTATGGCTGTTTAGAAGTCCATATTTGACCTACTGAACAAATGTTTGTCCCAAAGGTCAAAAAGTCACTCATTGACTTCCCTTCTGATTCCAATATGTAGCTTACAGGTCTAAAAATGGTTTGGATTTTTTTTTTTTTTTTTTTACATATTATGGCTGTACAAAGTCCATATGTGACCTACTGAACTAATTTTTTTTCCAAAGGTCAAAAAGTCACTCATTGACTTTCCTTCTGGCTCCAATAAGTAGCTAAAAGGTCTACAAAAGGTTTAAATTTTTTTTTTTTTTTTTTTTTTTACATATTATGGCTGTACAGAAGTCCATATTTGACCTACTGAACAAATTTTTGTCCTAAAGGTCAAAAAGTCACTTATTGACTTTCCTTCTGGTTCCAATAAGTAGCTAAAAGGTCTACAAAAGGTTTAAATTTTTTTTTTTTTTTTTTTTTACATATTATGGCTGTTTAGAAGTCCATATTTGACCTACTGAACAAATTTTTGTCCCAAAGGTCAAAAGGTCACTCATTGACTTCCCTTCTGATTCCAATAAGTAGCTGACAGATCTAAAAAAGGTTTGGAATTTTTTTTTTTTACATATTATGGCTGTACAGAAGTCCATATTTGACCTACTGAACAAATTTTTGTCCTAAAGGTCAAAAAGTAACTTATTGACTTTCCTTCTGATTCCCTTCTGATTCCAATAAGTAGCTTACAGGTCTAAAAATGGTTTGGAATTTTTTTTTTTTTTTTTTTTACATATTATGGCTGTACAGAAGTACATACTGAACAAATTTTTGTCCCAAAGGTCAAATAGTAACTTATTGACTTTCCTTCTGGTTCCAATAAGTAGCTAAAAGGTCTACAAAAGGTTTAATTTTTTTTTTTTTTACATATTATGGCTGTACAAAGTCCATATGTGACCTACTGAACAAATTTTTGTCCCAAAGGTCAAAAAGTCACTCATTGACTTCCCTTCTGATTCCAATAAGTAGCTGACAGATCTAAAAAAGGTTTGGATTTTTTTTTTTTTTTTTTTTTACATATTATGGCTGTACAAGAAGTCCATATTTGACCTACTGAACAATTTTTTTTTCCAAAGGTCAAAAAGTCACTCATTGACTCTCCTTCTGGTTCTAATAAGTAGCTAAAAGGTCAACAAAAGGTTAAAAAAAAAATTTATTATTATTATTTTTTTTTACATATTATGGCTGTACAAAGTCCATATGTGACCTACTGAACAAATTTTTGTCCAAAAGGTCAAAAAGTCACTTATTGACTTTCCTTCTGGTTCCAATAAGTAGCTAAAAGGTCTACAAAAGGTTTCAATTTTTTTTTTTAATATTATGGCTGTACAAGAAGTCCATATTTGACGTACTGAGCAAATTTTTGTCCCAAAGGTCAAAAAGTCACTCATTGACTTCCCTTCTGATTCCAATATGTAGCTTACAGGTCTAAAAATGGTTTGGATTTTTTTTTTATTTTTTTTTTACATATTATGGCTGTACAAAGTCCATATGTGACCTACTGAACTATTTTTTTTTCCAAAGGTCAAAAAGTCACTCATTGACTTTCCTTCTGGCTCCAATAAGTAGCTAAAAGGTCTACAAAAGGTTTAAATTTTTTTTTTTTTTTTTTACATATCATGGCTGTTTAGAAGTCCATATTTGACCTACTGAACAAATTTTTGTCCCAAAGGTCAAAAGGTCACTCATTGACTTCCCTTCTGATTCCAATAAGTAGCTTACAGGTCTAAAAATGGTTTGGATTTTTTTTTTTTTTTTTTTACATATTATGGCTGTACAAGAAGTCCATATTTGACATACTGAACAATTTTTTTTCCAAAGGTCAAAAAGTCACTCATTGACTTTCCTTCTGGTTCCAATAAGTAGCTAAAAGGTCAACAAAAGGTTAATTTTTTTTTTTTTTTTTTTTTTTTTTTACATATTATGGCTGTACAAAGTCCATATGTGACCTACTGAACAAATTTTTGTCCCAAAGGTCAAAAAGTCACTCATTGACTTCCCTTCTGATTCCAATAAGTAGCTGACAGATCTAAAAAAGGTTTGGAATTTTTTTTTTTTACATATTATGGCTGTACAGAAGTCCATATTTGACCTACTGAACAAATTTTTTTTCCAAAGGTCAAAAAGTCACTCATTGACTTTCCTTCTGGCTCCAATAAGTAGCTAAAAGGTCAACAAAAGGTTACTTTTTTTTTTAATTATTATTATTATTTTTTACATATTATGGCTGTACAAAGTCCATATGTGACCTACTGAACAAATTTTTGTCCCAAAGGTCAAAAAGTCACTCATTGACTTCCCTTCTGATTCCAATAAGTAGCTGACAGATCTAAAAAAGGTTTGGAATTTTTTTTTTTGCATATTATGGCTTATAAGAAGTCCATATTTGACCTACTGAACAATTTTATTTTCCAAAGGTCAAAAAGTCACTCATTGACTTCCCTTCTGATTCCAATAAGTAGCTTACAGGTCTAAAAATGGTTTGGATTTTTTTTTTTTTTTTTTTTACATATTATGGCTGTACAGAAGTCCATATTTGACCTACTGAACAAATTTTTGTCCCAAAGGTCAAATAGTCACTTATTGACTTTCCTTCTGGTTCCAATAAGTAGCTAAAAGGTCTACAAAAGGTTTCAAATTTTTTTTTTTTTTAATATTATGGCTGTACAAAGTCCATATTTGACGTACTGAACAAATTTTTGTCCCAAAGGTCAAAAAGTCACTCATTGACTTCCCTTCTGATTCCAATATGTAGCTTACAGGTCTAAAAATGGTTTGGATTTTTTTTTTTTTTTTTACATATTATGGCTGTACAAAGTCCATATGTGACCTACTGAACAAATTTTTGTCCCAAAGGTCAAAAAGTCACTTATTGACTTTCCTTCTGGTTCCAATAAGTAGCTAAAAGGTCTACAAAAGGTTTCAAATTTTATTTTATTTTTTAAATATTATGGCTGTACAAAGTCCATATTTGACGTACTGAACAAATTTTAGTCCCAAAGGTCAAAAAGTCACTCATTGACTTCCCTTCTGGTTCCAATATGTAGCTTACAGGTCTAAAAATGGTTTGGATTTTTTTTTTTTTTTTTTTTTTACATATTATGGCTGTACAAAGTCCATATGTGACCTACTGAACAAATTTTTTTTCCAAAGGTCAAAAAGTCACTCATTGACTTTCCTTCTGGTTCCAATAAGTAGCTGAAAGGTCTACAAAAGGTTTACATTTTTTTTTTTTTTTTTTTACATATTATGGCTGTTTAGAAGTCCATATTTGACCTACTGAACACATTTTTGTCCCAAAGGTCAAAAAGTCACTCATTGACTTCCCTTCTGATTCCAATAAGTAGCTGACAGATCTAAAAAAGGTTTGGATTATTTTTTTATTTTTTCTATATTATGGCTGTACAAGAAGTCCATATTTGACCTACTGAACAAATGTTTGTCCCAAAGGTCAAAAAGTCACTCATTGACTTCCCTTCTGATTCCAATATGTAGCTTACAGGTCTAAAAATGGTTTGGATTTTTTTTTTTTTTTTTTTTTTTTTTTTTTACATATTATGGCTGTACAAAGTCCATATGTGACCTACTGAACTAATTTTTTTTCCAAAGGTCAAAAAGTCACTCATTGACTTTCCTTCTGGCTCCAATAAGTAGCTAAAAGGTCTACAAAAGGTTTACATTTTTTTTTTTTTTCTTTTTTACATATTATGGCTGTACAGAAGTCCATATTTGACCTACTGAACAAATTTTTGTCCTAAAGGTCAAAAAGTCACTTATTGACTTTCCTTCTGGTTCCAATAAGTAGCTAAAAGGTCTACAAAAGGTTTAAATTTTTTTTTTTTTTTTTTTTTTTTACATATTATGGCTGTTTAGAAGTCCATATTTGACCTACTGAACAAATTTTTGTCCCAAAGGTCAAAAGGTCACTCATTGACTTCCCTTCTGATTCCAATAAGTAGCTGACAGATCTAAAAAAGGTTTGGATTTTTTTTTTTTTACATATTATGGCTGTACAGAAGTCCATATTTGACCTACTGAACAAATTTTTGTCCTAAAGGTCAAAAAGTAACTTATTGACTTTCCTTCTGGTTCCAATAAGTAGCTAAAAGGTCTACAAAAGGTTTAAATTTTTTTTTTTTTTTTACATATTATGGCTGTACAAAGTCCATATGTGACCTACTGAACAAATTTTTGTCCCAAAGGTCAAAAAGTCACTCATTGACTTCCCTTCTGATTCCAATAAGTAGCTGACAGATCTAAAAAAGGTTTGGATTTTTTTTTTTTTTTTTTTTACATATTATGGCTGTACAAGAAGTCCATATTTGACCTACTGAACAATTTTTTTTTCCAAAGGTCAAAAAGTCACTCATTGACTCTCCTTCTGGTTCTAATAAGTAGCTAAAAGGTCAACAAAAGGTTAAAAAATTTTTTATTATTATTATTTTTTTTTTACATATTATGGCTGTACAAAGTCCATATGTGACCTACTGAACAAATTTTTGTCCAAAAGGTCAAAAAGTCACTTATTGACTTTCCTTCTGGTTCCAATAAGTAGCTAAAAGGTCTACAAAAGGTTTCAATTTTTTTTTTTAAATATTATGGCTGTACAAGAAGTCCATATTTGACGTACTGAGCAAATTTTTGTCCCAAAGGTCAAAAAGTCACTCATTGACTTCCCTTCTGATTCCAATATGTAGCTTACAGGTCTAAAAATGGTTTGGATTTTTTTTTTTTTTTTTTTTTACATATTATGGCTGTACAAAGTCCATATGTGACCTACTGAACTAATTTTTTTTCCAAAGGTCAAAAAGTCACTCATTGACTTTCCTTCTGGCTCCAATAAGTAGCTAAAAGGTCTACAAAAGGTTTAAATTTTTTTTTTTTTTTTTTTTTTTACATATTATGGCTGTACAGAAGTCCATATTTGACCTACTGAACAAATTTTTGTCCTAAAGGTCAAAAAGTCACTTATTGACTTTCCTTCTGGTTCCAATAAGTAGCTAAAAGGTCTACAAAAGGTTTAAATTTTTTTTTTTTTTTTTTTTTTTTACATATTATGGCTGTTTAGAAGTCCATATTTGACCTACTGAACAAATTTTTGTCCCAAAGGTCAAAAGGTCACTCATTGACTTCCCTTCTGATTCCAATAAGTAGCTGACAGATCTAAAAAAGGTTTGGAATTTTTTTTTTTTACATATTATGGCTGTACAGAAGTCCATATTTGACCTACTGAACAAATTTTTGTCCTAAAGGTCAAAAATTAACTTATTGACTTTCCTTCTGGTTCCAATAAGTAGCTAAAAGGTCTACAAAAGGTTTAAATTTTTTTTTTTTTTTACATATTATGGCTGTACAAAGTCCATATGTGACCTACTGAACAAATTTTTGTCCCAAAGGTCAAAAAGTCACTCATTGACTTCCCTTCTGATTCCAATAAGTAGCTGACAGATCTAAAAAAGGTTTGGATTTTTTTTTTTTTTTTTTTTACATATTATGGCTGTACAAGAAGTCCATATTTGACCTACTGAACAATTTTTTTTTCCAAAGGTCAAAAAGTCACTCATTGACTCTCCTTCTGGTTCTAATAAGTAGCTAAAAGGTCAACAAAAGGTTAAAAAAAAATTTATTATTATTATTTTTTTTTACATATTATGGCTGTACAAAGTCCATATGTGACCTACTGAACAAATTTTTGTCCAAAAGGTCAAAAAGTCACTTATTGACTTTCCTTCTGGTTCCAATAAGTAGCTAAAAGGTCTACAAAAGGTTTCAATTTTTTTTTTTAAATATTATGGCTGTACAAGAAGTCCATATTTGACGTACTGAGCAAATTTTTGTCCCAAAGGTCAAAAAGTCACTCATTGACTTCCCTTCTGATTCCAATATGTAGCTTACAGGTCTAAAAATGGTTTGGATTTTTTTTTTTTTTTTTTTTTACATATTTTGGCTGTACAAAGTCCATATGTGACCTACTGAACTATTTTTTTTTCCAAAGGTCAAAAAGTCACTCATTGACTTTCCTTCTGGCTCCAATAAGTAGCTAAAAGGTCTACAAAAGGTTTAATTTTTTTTTTTTTTTTTTTTTACATATCATGGCTGTTTAGAAGTCCATATTTGACCTACTGAACAAATTTTTGTCCCAAAGGTCAAAAGGTCACTCATTGACTTCCCTTCTGATTCCAATAAGTAGCTTACAGGTCTAAAAATGGTTTGGATTTTTTTTTTTTTTTTTACATATTATGGCTGTACAAGAAGTCCATATTTGACATACTGAACAATTTTTTTTTCCAAAGGTCAAAAAGTCACTCATTGACTTTCCTTCTGGTTCCAATAAGTAGCTAAAAGGTCAACAAAAGGTTAATTTTTTTTTTTTTTTTTTTTTTTTTTTTTACATATTATGGCTGTACAAAGTCCATATGTGACCTACTGAACAAATTTTTGTCCCAAAGGTCAAAAAGTCACTCATTGACTTCCCTTCTGATTCCAATAAGTAGCTGACAGATCTAAAAAAGGTTTGGATTTTTTTTTTTTTACATATTATGGCTGTACAGAAGTCCATATTTGACCTACTGAACAAATTTTTTTTCCAAAGGTCAAAAAGTCACTCATTGACTTTCCTTCTGGCTCCAATAAGTAGCTAAAAGGTCAACAAAAGGTTACTTTTTTTTTTTATTATTATTATTTTTTTTTTACATATTATGGCTGTACAAAGTCCATATGTGACCTACTGAACAAATTTTTGTCCCAAAGGTCAAAAAGTCACTCATTGACTTCCCTTCTGATTCCAATAAGTAGCTGACAGATCTAAAAAAGGTTTGGAATTTTTTTTTGTTGCATATTATGGCTTATAAGAAGTCCATATTTGACCTACTGAACAATTTTATTTTCCAAAGGTCAAAAAGTCACTCATTGACTTCCCTTCTGATTCCAATAAGTAGCTTACAGGTCTAAAAATGGTTTGGATTTTTTTTTTTTTTTTTTTTTTACATATTATGGCTGTACAGAAGTCCATATTTGACCTACTGAACAAATTTTTGTCCCAAAGGTCAAATAGTCACTTATTGACTTTCCTTCTGGTTCCAATAAGTAGCTAAAAGGTCTACAAAAGGTTTCAAATTTTTTTTTTTTTAAATATTATGGCTGTACAAAGTCCATATTTGACGTACTGAACAAATTTTTGTCCCAAAGGTCAAAAAGTCACTCATTGACTTCCCTTCTGATTCCAATATGTAGCTTACAGGTCTAAAAATGGTTTGGATTTTATTTTTTTTTTTTACATATTATGGCTGTACAAAGTCCATATGTGACCTACTGAACAAATTTTTGTCCCAAAGGTCAAAAGGTCACTCATTGACTTCCCTTCTGATTCCAAAAAGTAGCTGACAGATCTAAAAAAGGTTTGGATTTTTTTTTTTTTTTTTTTTTTTTTTTATATTATGGCTGTACAAGAAGTCCATATTTGACCTACTGAACAAATTTTTGTCCCAAAGGTCAAAAGGTCACTCATTGACTTCCCTTCTGATTCCAATAAGTAGCTTACAGGTCTAAAAATGGTTTGGATTTTTATTTTTATTTTTACATATTATGGCTGTACAAGAAGTCCATATTTGACCTACTGAACATTTTTTTTTTCCAAAGGTCAAAAAGTCACTCATTGACTTTCCTTCTGGTTCCAATAAGTAGCTAAAAGGTCAACAAAAGGTTAATTTTTTTTTTATTATTATTATTTTTTTTACACATTATGGCTGTACAAAGTCCATATTTGACGTACTGAACAAATTTTTGTCCCAAAGGTCAAAAAGTCACTCATTGACTTCCCTTCTGATTCCAATATGTAGCTTACAGGTCTAAAAATGGTTTGGACTTTTTTTATTATTATTATTTTTTTTTTTACATATTATGGCTGTACAAAGTCCATATGTGACCTACTGAACAATTTTTTTTTCCAAAGGTCAAAAAGTCACTCATTGACTTTCCTTCTGGTTCCAATAAGTAGCTAAAAGGTCTACAAAAGGTAAAAAATTTTTTTTTTTTTTTTTTTTTTTTTTACATATTATGGCTGTTTAGAAGTCCATATTTGACCTACTGAACAAATTTTTGTCCCAAAGGTCAAAAGGTCACTCATTGACTTCCCTTCTGATTCCAATAAGTAGCTGACAGATCTAAAAAAGGTTTGGATTTTTTTTTTCTTTTTTTGTATATTATGGCTGTAAAAGAAGTCCATATTTGACCTACTGAACAAATTTTTGTCCCAAAGGTCAAAATGTCACTCATTGACTTCCCTTCTGATTCCAATAAGTAGCTTACAGGTCTAAAAATGGTTTGGATTTTTTTTTTTTTTTACATATTATGGCTGTACAAGAAGTCCATATTTGACCTGCTGAACAATTTTTTTTTCCAAAGGTCAAAAAGTCACTCATTGACTTTCCTTCTGGTTCCAATAAGTAGCTAAAAGGTCAACAAAAGGTTAATTTTTTTTTTTTTTTTTTTTTTTTTTACATATTATGGCTCTACAAAGTCCATATGTGACCTACTGAACAAATTTTTGTCCCAAAGGTCAAAAGGTCACTCATTGACTTCCCTTCTGATTCCAATAAGTAGCTGACAGATCTAAAAAAGGTTTGGAATTTTTTTTTTTTTTACATATTATGGCTGTACAGAAGTCCATATTTGACCTACTGAACAATTTTTTTTCCCAAAGGTCAAAAAGTCACTCATTGACTTCCCTTCTGATTCCAATAAGTAGCTTACAGGTCTAAAAATGGTTTGGATTTTTTTTTTTTTTTTTTTTACATATTATGGCTGTACAGAAGTCCATATTTGACCTACTGAACAAATTTTTGTCCCAAAGGTCAAAAAGTCACTTATTGACTTTCCTTCTGGTTCCAATAAGTAGCTAAAAGGTCTACAAAAGGTTTCAAATTTTATTTTATTTTTTAAATATTATGGCTGTACAAAGTCCATATTTGACGTACTGAACACATTTTTGTCCCAAAGGTCAAAAAGTCACTCATTGACTTCCCTTCTGGTTCCAATATGTAGCTTACAGGTCTAAAAATGGTTTGGATTTTTTTTTTTTTTTTTTTTTACATATTATGGCTGTACAAAGTCCATATGTGACCTACTGAACAATTTTTTTTTCCAAAGGTCAAAAAGTCACTCATTGACTTTCCTTCTGGTTCCAATAAGTAGCTAAAAGGTCTACAAAAGGTTTAAATTTTTTTTTTTTTTTTTTTTTTTTTTACATATTATGGCTGTTTAGAAGTCCATATTTGACCTACTGAACACATTTTTGTCCCAAAGGTCAAAAAGTCACTCATTGACTTCCCTTCTGATTCCAATAAGTAGCTGACAGATCTAAAAAAGGTTTGGATTTTTTTTTTCTTTTTTTTTTCTATATTATGGCTGTACAGAAGTCCATATTTGACCTACTGAACAAATTTTTGTCCCAAAGGTCAAAAAGTCACTTATTGACTTTCCTTCTGGTTCCAATAAGTAGCTAAAAGGTCTATAAAAGGTTTCAATTTTTTTTTTTTTTTTTAAATATTATGGCTGTACAAAGTCCATATTTGACGTACTGAACAAATTTTTGTCCCAAAGGTCAAAAAGTCACTCATTGACTTCCCTTCTGATTCCAATATGTAGCTTACAGGTCTAAAAATGGTTTGGATTTTTTTTTTTTTTTTTTTTTTTTTTTTTTTTTTTTTTACATATTATGGCTGTTTAGAAGTCCATATTTGACCTACTGAACAAATTTTTTTTCCAAAGGTCAAAAAGTCACTCATTGACTTTCCTTCTGGCTCCAATAAGTAGCTAAAAGGTCTACAAAAGGTTTAAATTTTTTTTTTTTTTTTTTTTTACATATTATGGCTGTTTAGAAGTCCATATTTGACCTACTGAACAAATTTTTGTCCCAAAGGTCAAAAGGTCACTCATTGACTTCCCTTCTGATTCCAATAAGTAGCTGACAGATCTAAAAAAGGTTTGGATTTTTTTTTTTTTTTTTTTTTTTGTATATTATGGCTGTACAAGAAGTCCATATTTGACCTACTGAACACATTTTTGTCCCAAAGGTCAAAAAGTCACTCATTGACTTCCCTTCTGATTCCAATAAGTAGCTGACAGATCTAAAAAAGGTTTGGATTTTTTTTTTCTTTTTTTTTTCTATATTATGGCTGTACAGAAGTCCATATTTGACCTACTGAACAAATTTTTGTCCCAAAGGTCAAAAAGTCACTTATTGACTTTCCTTCTGGTTCCAATAAGTAGCTAAAAGGTCTATAAAAGGTTTCAATTTTTTTTTTTTTTTAAATATTATGGCTGTACAAAGTCCATATTTGACGTACTGAACAAATTTTTGTCCCAAAGGTCAAAAAGTCACTCATTGACTTCCCTTCTGATTCCAATATGTAGCTTACAGGTCTAAAAATGGTTTGGATTTTTTTTTTTTTTTTTTTTTTTTTTTACATATTATGGCTGTTTAGAAGTCCATATTTGACCTACTGAACAATTTTTTTTTCCAAAGGTCAAAAAGTCACTCATTGACTTTCCTTCTGGCTCCAATAAGTAGCTAAAAGGTCTACAAAAGGTTTAATTTTTTTTTTTTTTTTTTTTTTTACATATTATGGCTGTTTAGAAGTCCATATTTGACCTACTGAACAAATTTTTGTCCCAAAGGTCAAAAGGTCACTCATTGACTTCCCTTCTGATTCCAATAAGTAGCTGACAGATCTAAAAAAGGTTTGGATTTTTTTTTTTTTTTTTTTTTTGTATATTATGGCTGTACAAGAAGTCCATATTTGACCTACTGAACACATTTTTGTCCCAAAGGTCAAAAAGTCACTCATTGACTTCCCTTCTGATTCCAATAAGTAGCTGACAGATCTAAAAAAGGTTTGGATTTTTTTTTTTTTTTGCATATTATGGCTGTACAAGAAGTCCATATTTGACCTACTGAACTAATTTTTTTTCCAAAGGTCAAAAAGTCACTCATTGACTTTCCTTCTGGCTCCAATAAGTAGCTAAAAGGTCTACAAAAGGTTTAAATTTTTTTTTTTTTTTTTTTTTTTTTTACATATTATGGCTGTTTAGAAGTCCATATTTGACCTACTGAACAAATTTTTGTCCCAAAGGTCAAAAGGTCACTCATTGACTTCCCTTCCGATTCCAATAAGTAGCTGACAGATCTAAAAAAGGTTTGGATTTTTTTTTTTTTTTTTTTTTATATTATGGCTGTACAAGAAGTCCATACTTGACCTACTGAACAAATTTTTGTCCCAAAGGTCAAAAGGTCACTCATTGACTTCCCTTCTGATTCCAATAAGTAGCTGACAGATCTAAAAAAGGTTTGGAATTTTTTTTTGTGCATATTATGGCTTACAAGAAGTCCATATTTGACCTACTGAACAATTTTATTTTCCAAAGGTCAAAAAGTCACTCATTGACTTCCCTTCTGATTCCAATAAGTAGCTTACAGGTCTAAAAATGGTTTGGATTTTTTTTTTTTTTTTTTACATATTATGGCTGTACAGAAGTCCATATGTGACCTACTGAACAAATTTTTGTCCCAAAGGTCAAATAGTCACTTATTGACTTTCCTTCTGGTTCCAATAAGTAGCTAAAAGGTCTACAAAAGGTTTCAATTTATTTATTTATTTTAATATTATGGCTGTACAAAGTCCATATGTGACCTACTGAACAAATTTTTGTCCCAAAGGTCAAAAGGTCACTCATTGACTTCCCTTCTGATTCCAAAAAGTAGCTGACAGATCTAAAAAAGGTTTGGATTTTTTTTTTTTTTTTTTTTTTTTTTTTTTTATATTATGGCTGTACAAGAAGTCCATAATTGACCTACTGAAAAAATTTTTGTCCCAAAGGTCAAAAGGTCACTCATTGACTTCCCTTCTGATTCCAATAAGTAGCTTACAGGTCTAAAAATGGTTTGGATTTTTATTTTTATTTTTACATATTATGGCTGTACAAGAAGTCCATATTTGACCTACTGAACATTTTTTTTTTCCAAAGGTCAAAAAGTCACTCATTGACTTTCCTTCTGGTTCCAATAAGTAGCTAAAAGGTCAACAAAAGGTTAATTTTTTTTTTTATTATTATTATTTTTTTTACACATTATGGCTGTACAAAGTCCATATTTGACGTACTGAACAAATTTTTGTCCCAAAGGTCAAAAAGTCACTCATTGACTTCCCTTCTGATTCCAATATGTAGCTTACAGGTCTAAAAATGGTTTGGACTTTTTTTTTTTTTTTTTTTTTTTTTTTACATATTATGGCTGTACAAAGTCCATATGTGACCTACTGAACAATTTTTTTTTCCAAAGGTCAAAAAGTCACTCATTGACTTTCCTTCTGGTTCCAATAAGTAGCTAAAAGGTCTACAAAAGGTTTAAATTTTTTTTTTTTTTTTTTTTTTTTTACATATTATGGCTGTTTAGAAGTCCATATTTGACCTACTGAACAAATTTTTGTCCCAAAGGTCAAAAGGTCACTCATTGACTTCCCTTCTGATTCCAATAAGTAGCTGACAGATCTAAAAAAGGTTTGGATTTTTTTTTTTTTTTTTTTTTTTTTGTATATTATGGCTGTACAAGAAGTCCATATTTGACCTACTGAACAAATTTTTGTCCCAAAGGTCAAAAGGTCACTAATTGACTTCCCTTCTGATTCCAATAAGTAGCTTACAGGTCTAAAAATGGTTGGGATTTTTTTTTTTTTTTTTTACATATTATGGCTGTACAAGAAGTCCATATTTGACCTACTGAACAATTTTTTTTTCCAAAGGTCAAAAAGTCACTCATTGACTTTCCTTCTGGTTCCAATAAGTAGCTAAAAGGTCAACAAAAGGTAAATTTTTTTTTTTTTTTTTTTTTTTTTTTTACATATTATGGCTGTACAAAGTCCATATGTGACCTACTGAACAAATTTTTGTCCCAAAGGTCAAAAGGTCACTCATTGACTTCCCTTCTGATTCCAATAAGTAGCTTACAGGTCTAAAAATGGTTTGGATTTTTTTTTTTTTTTTTTACATATTATGGCTGTACAGAAGTCCATATTTGACCTACTGAACAAATTTTTGTCCTAAAGGTCAAAAAGTAACTTATTGACTTTCCTTCTGGTTCCAATAAGTAGCTAAAAGGTCTACAAAAGGTTTAAATTTTTTTTTTTTTTTTACATATTATGGCTGTACAAAGTCCATATGTGACCTACTGAACAAATTTTTGTCCCAAAGGTCAAAAAGTCACTCATTGACTTCCCTTCTGATTCCAATAAGTAGCTGACAGATCTAAAAAAGGTTTGGATTTTTTTTTTTTTTTTTTTTACATATTATGGCTGTACAAGAAGTCCATATTTGACCTACTGAACAATTTTTTTTTCCAAAGGTCAAAAAGTCACTCATTGACTCTCCTTCTGGTTCTAATAAGTAGCTAAAAGGTCAACAAAAGGTTAAAATTTTTTTTATTATTATTATTTTTTTTTTTACATATTATGGCTGTACAAAGTCCATATGTGACCTACTGAACAAATTTTTGTCCAAAAGGTCAAAAAGTCACTTATTGACTTTCCTTCTGGTTCCAATAAGTAGCTAAAAGGTCTACAAAAGGTTTCAATTTTTTTTTTTAAATATTATGGCTGTACAAGAAGTCCATATTTGACGTACTGAGCAAATTTTTGTCCCAAAGGTCAAAAAGTCACTCATTGACTTCCCTTCTGATTCCAATATGTAGCTTACAGGTCTAAAAATGGTTTGGATTTTTTTTTTTTTTTTTTTTTACATATTATGGCTGTACAAAGTCCATATGTGACCTACTGAACTAATTTTTTTTCCAAAGGTCAAAAAGTCACTCATTGACTTTCCTTCTGGCTCCAATAAGTAGCTAAAAGGTCTACAAAAGGTTTAAATTTTTTTTTTTTTTTTTTTTTTACATATTATGGCTGTACAGAAGTCCATATTTGACCTACTGAACAAATTTTTGTCCTAAAGGTCAAAAAGTCACTTATTGACTTTCCTTCTGGTTCCAATAAGTAGCTAAAAGGTCTACAAAAGGTTTAAATTTTTTTTTTTTTTTTTTTTTTTTACATATTATGGCTGTTTAGAAGTCCATATTTGACCTACTGAACAAATTTTTGTCCCAAAGGTCAAAAGGTCACTCATTGACTTCCCTTCTGATTCCAATAAGTAGCTGACAGATCTAAAAAAGGTTTGGAATTTTTTTTTTTTACATATTATGGCTGTACAGAAGTCCATATTTGACCTACTGAACAAATTTTTGTCCTAAAGGTCAAAAATTAACTTATTGACTTTCCTTCTGGTTCCAATAAGTAGCTAAAAGGTCTACAAAAGGTTTAAATTTTTTTTTTTTTTTACATATTATGGCTGTACAAAGTCCATATGTGACCTACTGAACAAATTTTTGTCCCAAAGGTCAAAAAGTCACTCATTGACTTCCCTTCTGATTCCAATAAGTAGCTGACAGATCTAAAAAAGGTTTGGATTTTTTTTTTTTTTTTTTTTACATATTATGGCTGTACAAGAAGTCCATATTTGACCTACTGAACAATTTTTTTTTCCAAAGGTCAAAAAGTCACTCATTGACTCTCCTTCTGGTTCTAATAAGTAGCTAAAAGGTCAACAAAAGGTTAAAAAAAAATTTATTATTATTATTTTTTTTTACATATTATGGCTGTACAAAGTCCATATGTGACCTACTGAACAAATTTTTGTCCAAAAGGTCAAAAAGTCACTTATTGACTTTCCTTCTGGTTCCAATAAGTAGCTAAAAGGTCTACAAAAGGTTTCAATTTTTTTTTTTAAATATTATGGCTGTACAAGAAGTCCATATTTGACGTACTGAGCAAATTTTTGTCCCAAAGGTCAAAAAGTCACTCATTGACTTCCCTTCTGATTCCAATATGTAGCTTACAGGTCTAAAAATGGTTTGGATTTTTTTTTTTTTTTTTTTTTTACATATTTTGGCTGTACAAAGTCCATATGTGACCTACTGAACTATTTTTTTTTCCAAAGGTCAAAAAGTCACTCATTGACTTTCCTTCTGGCTCCAATAAGTAGCTAAAAGGTCTACAAAAGGTTTAATTTTTTTTTTTTTTTTTTTTTACATATCATGGCTGTTTAGAAGTCCATATTTGACCTACTGAACAAATTTTTGTCCCAAAGGTCAAAAGGTCACTCATTGACTTCCCTTCTGATTCCAATAAGTAGCTTACAGGTCTAAAAATGGTTTGGATTTTTTTTTTTTTTTTTACATATTATGGCTGTACAAGAAGTCCATATTTGACATACTGAACAATTTTTTTTTCCAAAGGTAAAAAAGTCACTCATTGACTTTCCTTCTGGTTCCAATAAGTAGCTAAAAGGTCAACAAAAGGTTAATTTTTTTTTTTTTTTTTTTTTTTTTTTTTTACATATTATGGCTGTACAAAGTCCATATGTGACCTACTGAACAAATTTTTGTCCCAAAGGTCAAAAAGTCACTCATTGACTTCCCTTCTGATTCCAATAAGTAGCTGACAGATCTAAAAAAGGTTTGGATTTTTTTTTTTTTACATATTATGGCTGTACAGAAGTCCATATTTGACCTACTGAACAAATTTTTTTTCCAAAGGTCAAAAAGTCACTCATTGACTTTCCTTCTGGCTCCAATAAGTAGCTAAAAGGTCAACAAAAGGTTACTTTTTTTTTTTATTATTATTATTTTTTTTTTACATATTATGGCTGTACAAAGTCCATATGTGACCTACTGAACAAATTTTTGTCCCAAAGGTCAAAAAGTCACTCATTGACTTCCCTTCTGATTCCAATAAGTAGCTGACAGATCTAAAAAAGGTTTGGAATTTTTTTTTGTTGCATATTATGGCTTATAAGAAGTCCATATTTGACCTACTGAACAATTTTATTTTCCAAAGGTCAAAAAGTCACTCATTGACTTCCCTTCTGATTCCAATAAGTAGCTTACAGGTCTAAAAATGGTTTGGATTTTTTTTTTTTTTTTTTTTTTACATATTATGGCTGTACAGAAGTCCATATTTGACCTACTGAACAAATTTTTGTCCCAAAGGTCAAATAGTCACTTATTGACTTTCCTTCTGGTTCCAATAAGTAGCTAAAAGGTCTACAAAAGGTTTCAAATTTTTTTTTTTTTAAATATTATGGCTGTACAAAGTCCATATTTGACGTACTGAACAAATTTTTGTCCCAAAGGTCAAAAAGTCACTCATTGACTTCCCTTCTGATTCCAATATGTAGCTTACAGGTCTAAAAATGGTTTGGATTTTATTTTTTTTTTTTACATATTATGGCTGTACAAAGTCCATATGTGACCTACTGAACAAATTTTTGTCCCAAAGGTCAAAAGGTCACTCATTGACTTCCCTTCTGATTCCAAAAAGTAGCTGACAGATCTAAAAAAGGTTTGGATTTTTTTTTTTTTTTTTTTTTTTTTTTATATTATGGCTGTACAAGAAGTCCATATTTGACCTACTGAACAAATTTTTGTCCCAAAGGTCAAAAGGTCACTCATTGACTTCCCTTCTGATTCCAATAAGTAGCTTACAGGTCTAAAAATGGTTTGGATTTTTATTTTTATTTTTACATATTATGGCTGTACAAGAAGTCCATATTTGACCTACTGAACATTTTTTTTTTCCAAAGGTCAAAAAGTCACTCATTGACTTTCCTTCTGGTTCCAATAAGTAGCTAAAAGGTCAACAAAAGGTTAATTTTTTTTTTATTATTATTATTTTTTTTACACATTATGGCTGTACAAAGTCCATATTTGACGTACTGAACAAATTTTTGTCCCAAAGGTCAAAAAGTCACTCATTGACTTCCCTTCTGATTCCAATATGTAGCTTACAGGTCTAAAAATGGTTTGGACTTTTTTTATTATTATTATTTTTTTTTTTACATATTATGGCTGTACAAAGTCCATATGTGACCTACTGAACAATTTTTTTTTCCAAAGGTCAAAAAGTCACTCATTGACTTTCCTTCTGGTTCCAATAAGTAGCTAAAAGGTCTACAAAAGGTAAAAATTTTTTTTTTTTTTTTTTTTTTTTTTACATATTATGGCTGTTTAGAAGTCCATATTTGACCTACTGAACAAATTTTTGTCCCAAAGGTCAAAAGGTCACTCATTGACTTCCCTTCTGATTCCAATAAGTAGCTGACAGATCTAAAAAAGGTTTGGATTTTTTTTTTCTTTTTTTGTATATTATGGCTGTAAAAGAAGTCCATATTTGACCTACTGAACAAATTTTTGTCCCAAAGGTCAAAATGTCACTCATTGACTTCCCTTCTGATTCCAATAAGTAGCTTACAGGTCTAAAAATGGTTTGGATTTTTTTTTTTTTTTACATATTATGGCTGTACAAGAAGTCCATATTTGACCTGCTGAACAATTTTTTTTTCCAAAGGTCAAAAAGTCACTCATTGACTTTCCTTCTGGTTCCAATAAGTAGCTAAAAGGTCAACAAAAGGTTAATTTTTTTTTTTTTTTTTTTTTTTTTTACATATTATGGCTCTACAAAGTCCATATGTGACCTACTGAACAAATTTTTGTCCCAAAGGTCAAAAGGTCACTCATTGACTTCCCTTCTGATTCCAATAAGTAGCTGACAGATCTAAAAAAGGTTTGGAATTTTTTTTTTTTTTACATATTATGGCTGTACAGAAGTCCATATTTGACCTACTGAACAATTTTTTTTCCCAAAGGTCAAAAAGTCACTCATTGACTTCCCTTCTGATTCCAATAAGTAGCTTACAGGTCTAAAAATGGTTTGGATTTTTTTTTTTTTTTTTTTTACATATTATGGCTGTACAGAAGTCCATATTTGACCTACTGAACAACTTTTTGTCCCAAAGGTCAAAAAGTCACTTATTGACTTTCCTTCTGGTTCCAATAAGTAGCTAAAAGGTCTACAAAAGGTTTCAAATTTTATTTTATTTTTTAAATATTATGGCTGTACAAAGTCCATATTTGACGTACTGAACACATTTTTGTCCCAAAGGTCAAAAAGTCACTCATTGACTTCCCTTCTGGTTCCAATATGTAGCTTACAGGTCTAAAAATGGTTTGGATTTTTTTTTTTTTTTTTTTTTACATATTATGGCTGTACAAAGTCCATATGTGACCTACTGAACAATTTTTTTTTCCAAAGGTCAAAAAGTCACTCATTGACTTTCCTTCTGGTTCCAATAAGTAGCTAAAAGGTCTACAAAAGGTTTAAATTTTTTTTTTTTTTTTTTTTTTTTTTACATATTATGGCTGTTTAGAAGTCCATATTTGACCTACTGAACACATTTTTGTCCCAAAGGTCAAAAAGTCACTCATTGACTTCCCTTCTGATTCCAATAAGTAGCTGACAGATCTAAAAAAGGTTTGGATTTTTTTTTTCTTTTTTTTTTCTATATTATGGCTGTACAGAAGTCCATATTTGACCTACTGAACAAATTTTTGTCCCAAAGGTCAAAAAGTCACTTATTGACTTTCCTTCTGGTTCCAATAAGTAGCTAAAAGGTCTATAAAAGGTTTCAATTTTTTTTTTTTTTTTAAATATTATGGCTGTACAAAGTCCATATTTGACGTACTGAACAAATTTTTGTCCCAAAGGTCAAAAAGTCACTCATTGACTTCCCTTCTGATTCCAATATGTAGCTTACAGGTCTAAAAATGGTTTGGATTTTTTTTTTTTTTTTTTTTTTTTTTTTTTTTTTTTTACATATTATGGCTGTTTAGAAGTCCATATTTGACCTACTGAACAAATTTTTTTTCCAAAGGTCAAAAAGTCACTCATTGACTTTCCTTCTGGCTCCAATAAGTAGCTAAAAGGTCTACAAAAGGTTTAAATTTTTTTTTTTTTTTTTTTTTACATATTATGGCTGTTTAGAAGTCCATATTTGACCTACTGAACAAATTTTTGTCCCAAAGGTCAAAAGGTCACTCATTGACTTCCCTTCTGATTCCAATAAGTAGCTGACAGATCTAAAAAAGGTTTGGATTTTTTTTTTTTTTTTTTTTTTTGTATATTATGGCTGTACAAGAAGTCCATATTTGACCTACTGAACACATTTTTGTCCCAAAGGTCAAAAAGTCACTCATTGACTTCCCTTCTGATTCCAATAAGTAGCTGACAGATCTAAAAAAGGTTTGGATTTTTTTTTTCTTTTTTTTTTCTATATTATGGCTGTACAGAAGTCCATATTTGACCTACTGAACAAATTTTTGTCCCAAAGGTCAAAAAGTCACTTATTGACTTTCCTTCTGGTTCCAATAAGTAGCTAAAAGGTCTATAAAAGGTTTCAATTTTTTTTTTTTTTTAAATATTATGGCTGTACAAAGTCCATATTTGACGTACTGAACAAATTTTTGTCCCAAAGGTCAAAAAGTCACTCATTGACTTCCCTTCTGATTCCAATATGTAGCTTACAGGTCTAAAAATGGTTTGGATTTTTTTTTTTTTTTTTTTTTTTTTTTACATATTATGGCTGTTTAGAAGTCCATATTTGACCTACTGAACAATTTTTTTTTCCAAAGGTCAAAAAGTCACTCATTGACTTTCCTTCTGGCTCCAATAAGTAGCTAAAAGGTCTACAAAAGGTTTAATTTTTTTTTTTTTTTTTTTTTTTACATATTATGGCTGTTTAGAAGTCCATATTTGACCTACTGAACAAATTTTTGTCCCAAAGGTCAAAAGGTCACTCATTGACTTCCCTTCTGATTCCAATAAGTAGCTGACAGATCTAAAAAAGGTTTGGATTTTTTTTTTTTTTTTTTTTTTGTATATTATGGCTGTACAAGAAGTCCATATTTGACCTACTGAACACATTTTTGTCCCAAAGGTCAAAAAGTCACTCATTGACTTCCCTTCTGATTCCAATAAGTAGCTGACAGATCTAAAAAAGGTTTGGATTTTTTTTTTTTTTTGCATATTATGGCTGTACAAGAAGTCCATATTTGACCTACTGAACTAATTTTTTTTCCAAAGGTCAAAAAGTCACTCATTGACTTTCCTTCTGGCTCCAATAAGTAGCTAAAAGGTCTACAAAAGGTTTAAATTTTTTTTTTTTTTTTTTTTTTTTTTACATATTATGGCTGTTTAGAAGTCCATATTTGACCTACTGAACAAATTTTTGTCCCAAAGGTCAAAAGGTCACTCATTGACTTCCCTTCCGATTCCAATAAGTAGCTGACAGATCTAAAAAAGGTTTGGATTTTTTTTTTTTTTTTTTTTTATATTATGGCTGTACAAGAAGTCCATACTTGACCTACTGAACAAATTTTTGTCCCAAAGGTCAAAAGGTCACTCATTGACTTCCCTTCTGATTCCAATAAGTAGCTGACAGATCTAAAAAAGGTTTGGAATTTTTTTTTGTGCATATTATGGCTTACAAGAAGTCCATATTTGACCTACTGAACAATTTTATTTTCCAAAGGTCAAAAAGTCACTCATTGACTTCCCTTCTGATTCCAATAAGTAGCTTACAGGTCTAAAAATGGTTTGGATTTTTTTTTTTTTTTTTTACATATTATGGCTGTACAGAAGTCCATATGTGACCTACTGAACAAATTTTTGTCCCAAAGGTCAAATAGTCACTTATTGACTTTCCTTCTGGTTCCAATAAGTAGCTAAAAGGTCTACAAAAGGTTTCAATTTATTTATTTATTTTAATATTATGGCTGTACAAAGTCCATATGTGACCTACTGAACAAATTTTTGTCCCAAAGGTCAAAAGGTCACTCATTGACTTCCCTTCTGATTCCAAAAAGTAGCTGACAGATCTAAAAAAGGTTTGGATTTTTTTTTTTTTTTTTTTTTTTTTTTTTTTATATTATGGCTGTACAAGAAGTCCATAATTGACCTACTGAACAAATTTTTGTCCCAAAGGTCAAAAGGTCACTCATTGACTTCCCTTCTGATTCCAATAAGTAGCTTACAGGTCTAAAAATGGTTTGGATTTTTATTTTTATTTTTACATATTATGGCTGTACAAGAAGTCCATATTTGACCTACTGAACATTTTTTTTTTCCAAAGGTCAAAAAGTCACTCATTGACTTTCCTTCTGGTTCCAATAAGTAGCTAAAAGGTCAACAAAAGGTTAATTTTTTTTTTTATTATTATTATTTTTTTTACACATTATGGCTGTACAAAGTCCATATTTGACGTACTGAACAAATTTTTGTCCCAAAGGTCAAAAAGTCACTCATTGACTTCCCTTCTGATTCCAATATGTAGCTTACAGGTCTAAAAATGGTTTGGACTTTTTTTTTTTTTTTTTTTTTTTTTTTACATATTATGGCTGTACAAAGTCCATATGTGACCTACTGAACAATTTTTTTTTCCAAAGGTCAAAAAGTCACTCATTGACTTTCCTTCTGGTTCCAATAAGTAGCTAAAAGGTCTACAAAAGGTTTAAATTTTTTTTTTTTTTTTTTTTTTTTTACATATTATGGCTGTTTAGAAGTCCATATTTGACCTACTGAACAAATTTTTGTCCCAAAGGTCAAAAGGTCACTCATTGACTTCCCTTCTGATTCCAATAAGTAGCTGACAGATCTAAAAAAGGTTTGGATTTTTTTTTTTTTTTTTTTTTTTTTGTATATTATGGCTGTACAAGAAGTCCATATTTGACCTACTGAACAAATTTTTGTCCCAAAGGTCAAAAGGTCACTAATTGACTTCCCTTCTGATTCCAATAAGTAGCTTACAGGTCTAAAAATGGTTGGGATTTTTTTTTTTTTTTTTTACATATTATGGCTGTACAAGAAGTCCATATTTGACCTACTGAACAATTTTTTTTTCCAAAGGTCAAAAAGTCACTCATTGACTTTCCTTCTGGTTCCAATAAGTAGCTAAAAGGTCAACAAAAGGTAAATTTTTTTTTTTTTTTTTTTTTTTTTTTTACATATTATGGCTGTACAAAGTCCATATGTGACCTACTGAACAAATTTTTGTCCCAAAGGTCAAAAGGTCACTCATTGACTTCCCTTCTGATTCCAATAAGTAGCTTACAGGTCTAAAAATGGTTTGGATTTTTTTTTTTTTTTTTTACATATTATGGCTGTACAGAAGTCCATATTTGACCTACTGAACATTTTTTTTTCCCAAAGGTCAAAAAGTCACTCATTGACTTCCCTTCTGATTCCAATAAGTAGCTTACAGGTCTAAAAATGGTTTGGATTTTTTTTTTTTTTTTTTACATATTATGGCTGTACAGAAGTCCATATTTGACCTACTGAACACATTTTTGTCCCAAAGGTCAAAAAGTCACTTATTGACTTTCCTTCTGGTTCCAATAAGTAGCTAAAAGGTCTACAAAAGGTTTCAAATTTTATTTTATTTTTTAAATATTATGGCTGTACAAAGTCCATATTTGACGTACTGAACAAATTTTAGTCCCAAAGGTCAAAAAGTCACTCATTGACTTCCCTTCTGGTTCCAATATGTAGCTTACAGGTCTAAAAATGGTTTGGATTGTTTTTTTTTTTTTTTTTTTTTACATATTATGGCTGTACAAAGTCCATATGTGACCTACTGAACAATTTTTTTTTCCAAAGGTCAAAAAGTCACTCATTGACTTTCCTTCTGGTTCCAATAAGTAGCTAAAAGGTCTACAAAAGGTTTAAATTTTTTTTTTTTTTTTTTTTACATATTATGGCTGTTTAGAAGTCCATATTTGACCTACTGAACACATTTTTGTCCCAAAGGTCAAAAAGTCACTCATTGACTTCCCTTCTGATTCCAATAAGTAGCTGACAGATCTAAAAAAGGTTTGGATTATTTTTTTATTTTTTCTATATTATGGCTGTACAAGAAGTCCATATTTGACCTACTGAACAATTTTTTTTTCCAAAGGTCAAAAAGTCACTCATTGACTTTCCTTCTGGCTCCAATAAGTAGCTAAAAGGTCTACAAAAGGTTTAAATTTTTTTTTTTTTTTTTTTTACATATTATGGCTGTTTAGAAGTCCATATTTGACCTACTGAACAAATGTTTGTCCCAAAGGTCAAAAAGTCACTCATTGACTTCCCTTCTGGTTCCAATATGTAGCTTACAGGTCTAAAAATGGTTTGGATTGTTTTTTTTTTTTTTTTTTTTTTACATATTATGGCTGTACAAAGTCCATATGTGACCTACTGAACAATTTTTTTTTCCAAAGGTCAAAAAGTCACTCATTGACTTTCCTTCTGGTTCCAATAAGTAGCTAAAAGGTCTACAAAAGGTTTAAATTTTTTTTTTTTTTTTTTTACATATTATGGCTGTTTAGAAGTCCATATTTGACCTACTGAACACATTTTTGTCCCAAAGGTCAAAAAGTCACTCATTGACTTCCCTTCTGATTCCAATAAGTAGCTGACAGATCTAAAAAAGGTTTGGATTATTTTTTTATTTTTTCTATATTATGGCTGTACAAGAAGTCCATATTTGACCTACTGAACAATTTTTTTTTCCAAAGGTCAAAAAGTCACTCATTGACTTTCCTTCTGGCTCCAATAAGTAGCTAAAAGGTCTACAAAAGGTTTAAATTTTTTTTTTTTTTTTTTTACATATTATGGCTGTTTAGAAGTCCATATTTGACCTACTGAACAAATGTTTGTCCCAAAGGTCAAAAAGTCACTCATTGACTTCCCTTCTGATTCCAATATGTAGCTTACAGGTCTAAAAATGGTTTGGATTTTTTTTTTTTTTTTTTTTTTTTTTTTTTTACATATTATGGCTGTACAAAGTCCATATGTGACCTACTGAACTAATTTTTTTTCCAAAGGTCAAAAAGTCACTCATTGACTTTCCTTCTGATTCCAAAAAGTAGCTGACAGATCTAAAAAAGGTTTGGATTTTTTATTTATTTATTTTTTTTTTATATTATGGCTGTACAAGAAGTCCATATTTGACCTACTGAACAAATTTTTGTCCCAAAGGTCAAAAGGTCACTCATTGACTTCCCTTCTGATTCCAATAAGTAGCTTACAGGTCTAAAAATGGTTTGGATTTTTATTTTTATTTTTACATATTATGGCTGTACAAGAAGTCCATATTTGACCTACTGAACATTTTTTTTTTCCAAAGGTCAAAAAGTCACTCATTGACTTTCCTTCTGGTTCCAATAAGTAGCTAAAAGGTCAACAAAAGGTTAATTATTTTTTTATTATTATTATTTTTTTTTATACATTATGGCTGTACAAAGTCCATATTTGACGTACTGAACAAATTTTTGTCCCAAAGGTCAAAAAGTCACTCATTGACTTCCCTTCTGATTCCAATATGTAGCTTACAGGTCTAAAAATGGTTTGGACTTTTTTTTTTTTTTTTTTTTTTTACATATTATGGCTGTACAAAGTCCATATGTGACCTACTGAACAATTTTTTTTTCCAAAGGTCAAAAAGTCACTCATTGACTTTCCTTCTGGTTCCAATAAGTAGCTAAAAGGTCTACAAAAGGTTAAATTTTTTTTTTTTTTTTTTTTTTTTACATATTATGGCTGTTTAGAAGTCCATATTTGACCTACTGAACAAATTTTTGTCCCAAAGGTCAAAAGGTCACTCATTGACTTCCCTTCTGATTCCAATAAGTAGCTGACAGATCTAAAAAAGGTTTGGATTTTTTTTTTTTTCTTTTTTTGTATATTATGGCTGTAAAAGAAGTCCATATTTGACCTATGAACAAATTTTTGTCCCAAAGGTCAAAAAGTCACTCATTGACTTCCCTTCTGATTCCAATAAGTAGCTGACAGATCTAAAAAAGGTTTGGATTTATTTTTTTATTTTTTTTACATATTATGGCTGTACAAAGTCCATATGTGACCTACTGAACAATTTTTTTTTCCAAAGGTCAAAAAGTCACTCATTGACTCTCCTTCTGGTTCTAATAAGTAGCTGACAGATCTAAAA